>NW_020175393.1:595793-662215 GCF_003031525.2 Neophocaena asiaeorientalis asiaeorientalis | reverse complement strand
TTATTGAAGAGGCTGTCTTTTCTCCTTTGTATGTTCTTGCCTCCTTTATCAAAGATAAGGTGACCGTATGTGCGTGGGTTTATCTCTGGGCTTTCTATCCTGTTCCATTGATCTATATTTCGTTTTCTTTGTGCCAGTACCATACTGTGTTGATTACGGCAGCTTTGTAGTATAGTCTGAAGTCAGGGAGCTTTATTCCTCCAGCTCCGATTTTCCTTCTCCTGGATCTTCCCAGACCGGGGCACGAACCTGTGTCCCCTGCATCGGCAGGCGGACTCTCAACCACTGCGCCACCAGGGAAGCCCCTTTTTCATTTATTTCTGATCTGATCTTTATGATTTCTTTCCTTCTGCTGACTTTGGGGTTTTTTTGTTCTACTTTCTGTAATTGCTTTAGGTGTAAGGATAGGTTGTTTATTTGAGATGTTTCTTGTTTCTTAAGGTAGGATTGTATTGCTATAAACTTCCCTCTTAGAACTGCTTTTGCTGCATCCCATAGGTTTTGGGTCGTCGTGTTTTCATTGTCATTTGTTTGTAGGTATTTTTTGATTTCCACTTTGATTTCTTCAGTGATCTCTTGGTTATTAAGTAGTGTATTGTTTAGCCTCCATGTGTTTGTATTTTTTACAGGTTTTTTCCTATTATTGATATCTAGTCTCATAGCGTTGTGGTCAGAAAGATACTTGATACGATTTCAATTTTCTTAAATTTACAAAGGCTTGATGTGTGACCCACATCAAGACCACATCATGGTCTATCCTGGAGAATGTTCCATGAGCCCTTGAGAAGAAAGTGTATTCTGTTGTTTTTCAATGGAATGTCCAATAAATATCAATTAAGTCCATCTTGTTTAATGTATCATTTAAAGCTTGTGTTTCCTTATTTATTTTCATTTTGGATGATCTGTCCATTGGTGAAAGTGGGGTGTTAAAGTCCCCTACTCTGATTGTGTTACTGTCCATTTCCCCTTTTATGGCTGTTAGTATTTGCCTTATGTATTGAGGTGCTCCTATGTTGGGTGCATAAATATTTACAATTGTTATATCTTCTTCTTGGATCGATCCCTTGATCATTATGTAGTGTCCTTCTTTGTCTCTTGTAATAGTCTTTGTTTTAAAGTCTATTTTTTCTGATATGAGAATTGCTACTCCAGCTTTCTTTTGATTTCCATTTGCATGGAATATCTTTTTCCATCCCCTCACTCTCAGTCTGTATGTGTCCCTCGGTCTGAAGTGGGTCTCTTGTAGACAGCATATACACCGGTCTTTTTTTTTTAAATTATTTTTTTCTTTTGCGATACGCGGGCCTCTCGCTGTTGTGGCCTCTCCCGTTGCGGAGCACAGGCTCCGGATGCACAGGCTCAGCGGCCGTGGCTCATGGACCCACCCAGCCACTCCGCGGCATGTGGGATCTTCCCGGACCAGGGCACGAACCCGTGTCCCCTGCATCGGCAGGCTGACTCTCAACCACTGTGCCACCAGGGAAGCCCCCAGTCTTTTTTTTTTTATCCATTCAGCCTATGTCTTTTAGTTGGAGTATTTAATCCATTTACATTTAAGGTAATTATCGATATGTATGTTCCTATTACCATTTTCTTAATTGTTTTGGGTTTGTTATTGTAGGTCTTTTCCTTCTCTTGTGTTTCCTGCCTAGAGAAGTTCCTTTAACATTTGTTGTAAAGCTGGTGTGGTAGTGCTGAGTTGTCTTAGCTCTTGCTTCTCTGTAAAGGTTTTAATTTCTCTGTCAAATCTGAATGAGATCCTGCTGGGTAGAGTAATCTTGGTTGTAGGTTTTTCCCCTTCATCACTTTAAATATGTCCTGCCAGTCCCTTCTGGCTTGGAGAATGTCTGCTGAAAGATCAGCTGTTAACTTTATGGGGATTCCCTTGTATGTTATTTGTTGTTTTTCCCTTGCTGCTTTTAGTATTTGGTCTTTGTATTTAATTTTTGATAGTTTGATTAATATGTGTCTTGATGAATATGTGTTTCTCCTTGGATTTATCCTGTATGGACTCTCTGTGCTTCCTGGACTTGATTAACTATTTCCTTTCCCGTATTAGGGAAGTTTGCAACTATAATCTCTTCAAGTATTTTCTCAGTTCCTTTCTTTTTCTGTTCTTCTTCTGGGACACCTATAATTCGAATATTGGTGTGTTTAATGTTGTCTCAGAGGTCTCTGAGACTGTCCTCAATTCTTTTCATTTTTTTTTTTCTTTGTTCGGCTCTGCAGTAGTTATTTCCACTATTTTATCTTCCAGGTCACTTATCTGTTATTCTGCCTCAGTTATTCTGCTATTGATCCCTTCTAGAGAATTTTTAATTTCATTTATTGTGTTGTTCATCACTGTTTGTTTGCTCTTTAGTTCTTCTAGGTCCTTGTTAAAGTTTCTTGTATTTTCTCCATTCTATTTCCAAGATTTTGGATCCTCTCTCCTATCATTATTCTGAATTCTTTTTCAGGTAGACTGCCTATTTCCTCTTCATTTGTTTGGTCTGGTCGGTTCTTACCTTGCTCCTTCATCTGCTGTGTGTTTCTCTGTCTTCTCATTTTGCTTAACCTACTGTTTTTGGGGTCTCCTTTTCGCCGGCTGCAGGTTCGTAGTTCCCGTTGTTTTTGGTGTCTGCCCCCAGTGGCTAAGGTTGGTTCAGTGGATTGTGTAGGCTTCCTGGTGGAGGGCACTAGTGCCTGTGTTCTGGTGGATGAGGCTGGATCTTGTCTTTCTGGTGGGCAGGTCCACGTCTGGTGGTGTGTTTTGGGGTGTCTGTGGCCTTATTATGATTTTAGGCAGCCTCTCTGCTAATGGGTGGGGTTGTGTTCCTGTCTTGCTAGCTGTTTGGCATAGGGTGTCCAGCACTGGAGCTTGCTGGTCTTTGATTGGAGCTGGGTCTTGGCATTGAGATGGAGATCTCTGGGAGATTTTTGCTGTTTGATATTACGTGGAGCTGGGAGGTCTCTTGTGGGCCAGTGTCCTGAACTTGGCTCTCCCACTACAGAGGCTCAGCCCTGACGCCTGGCTGGAGCACCAAGAGCCTGTCTTCCACATGGAAGTTGCAGGTATATTGCCTGTCTCAAAAAATATCTTCTGGAAGAAGATCTTCAGGAGAAAGTCTTCTAGTCATGCACTTAAATCACTTTTTTAAATTCCATAAGACATCTTCTTAGTAGAATAGGCCAGTATCCATTTTTTAAGTGCTACGGATTACAATGGGAGTTCCATCTTTATATTCCATACACTATTGGAGGCCTGAGTAGTGGAAGTTGTGGACCCGTGTTCAGGGCCGGCTGAGGTCTCCAGTCTCAGAAGGGAACCGCTGAAAAGGCACAGATGGCACCTGCCACCTTCAGACCAGTCCCAACTTCAGGTTAGGTAGCGGTAAACTCAGTAGCTGTAGCAGGACCTTCTTGGCAGCAGCCAGCTCTTCCTTCACGACCTCCCCAGTGTCTTCCCATCCTGAAGTCTTGATTGAAGATGCCGTGTTTGGAAAAGCCAGGAGGGGAGATCATTTGTCTATTCATTTTAGTCTTAATGTCTCTGGTCTAAACGTGCGTTCAAGCAGACCATGTTTTATGTCGGTTCTTCCTAGAACGGCCTGGAGAACCACGTTCTGGAGGGGCTGGTAGGATTCTGTGTTTGGTCTGGGACTGTCCAGGGCAAGTTACTGATGAGAACCAAACCCATGGTTTCATTTGAGAATCAGTTAATGATCAAACTGAGAACGAACAGTCCAGCTTACACTCCGAGGTTCGGGGTTACGTGGGAGGTGGGCGTCTGTAGTCAAACCACTGTCTTTGCTTTTTATTCATTGTTGTTCCTCGAGTCACCAATTATGGGTGATGTATCCTTAAAAATTGGCCAGTGCCAGCCGCTCCCCATCTGTAGGCCTGTCCTTGGAGGAGGTTTTGGGCAGAGAGGATGACTCCTGTGGTTGATAGCATCTTATAGCAATCTTTTCAGATACCCTGACTTGGGGCACACGTATTTGTGAGGCCCCTGATTGAGCTTGGGCACTGGGCTATCTCAAGGAAGCAAGGTACCAAACTGGCTCTGTTACCTTGAAGGGAATATATATCATGCCCTATTTACTGCAGTAGATATGATTGTATTCATTTTAGGGGAATTGAGGTGCTGTGGTGAAGCACTTCAGCCAAGCAAATCCAAGTAGTTGTGAGGGATGGCCCTCGTTCCTCTCAGACTCTTTTTAGATGACCTTTCATCAGTGGGTCCCTTGAGTCTGATTATAATATCCCAGTTTCTTCAGTTTAAATAGTTTAAGATAACGGAGAAGCATCACCCCAGAAAGGCTATTATTTTATACACTTTATTTTAAATTAATTTTTGAGTTTTGAAAGGTTACAAAAATAGGATATTTTTTGTTGTCATTGTAACTAACACCCATGCATCCACATTTCCCTACTATCCCCAAATGATAGAAACTAAGAGGTTTTATAGTCAGAACCTTCTTACGTAACAGGGTGTTATATTTGGGTGTTAGCACGATAGGTGATATTATTATAAGTTCTGTATATTCACAAGCCTGTTGGTGTTTTTGCAGCATTTTCAACTCAAGAATGATTTGCTTTCAGTAACTGTGGCCTGTGCCTTTTCCCCTTAAGACAAAATTTAGAGATAATTTCAAAATGTGTTATCATATTTTTAAAGTGACATAAATCAACAAAAACCCCAATGTCCTTGGTGTGGTTGAGGAGGTAAGATTTCTGTATTTGCCCCAAATTGACAAGTGTTTTTATTTTATTTTATTTTATTTTATTTTTAATATTTATTTATTTATTTATTCGGCTGCACTGGGTCCTAGTTGTGGCACGTGTGATCAGCATGCAGGATCTTCGTTGTGGTGTGCGGGATCTTTAGTTACGGCATGTGAACTCTTAGTTGCGGCATGTGGGATCTAGTTTCCTGACCAGGGATCGAACCCGGGCCCCCTGCATTGGGAGCGTGGAGTCTTAGCCACTGGACCACCAGGGAAGTCCCTGACAGGTGTTTTTAAAATGTAAAGTATAAAGAGAGAGTTCCAGAGAATGGTGTTCCCCAGGGCGAGGGCAGAGTCTTGGCTTTCACCAGATTTGAATTGTGGCTTTGCCGCTGTCTGATGGACCTCACTTTCCTAATGGTGTCATCCCAGTGATATTGACAATGTGCTGGTTGTTCCTGGTCCAGAGATGACCCAGGTAAGGCGCCTCACCCAGCGTCTCCTGCTCCAGGTGGCGTCCCAGGTGGCGGGCGGGTCCCAGCTCTGTTCTGTTTCAGGCAGGAGGCCTCAGACCAGGGCTGCAGACCTTGGTGCAACACTCAGTAGCAGGGCCTGGGTGACACTGCTTCTTTGCAAAATGCTTTTGATGCTGCCCAGGGAGTAAAGATTTTGAAGCAAAGAAGGACGTTTCCCCTCCTTTCGTTAGTGGATGTCTTTAGTGGGTCAAAAGAGGCATGAAAGTAATGACCATTAAATAGATAAAATGACAATTCTATCAGTGGTTTTGAAAATAGAAATGTGAAAACAGCCAAATGATGATCACCTTCCCCATAAAACTGGCTATAGCGGTTCCAGGAACATTTAACGTTGGAAACAAAGCCCTTTGTTTTTAAGTTTTTACTTTTACAGTGAGTTAACATCCTGTCTCCCCCTTATCTACAGGTTGCTTTTGGGGGCAGACACTGCACCCTCTCCCTCCCATGTTCTATTTCTTCTACGCAAAGGCTTGGCCCCGAGGCAGTGGAACTGGGTAGCTGCGACTCCCACTTGGGTGCATTTTGGGGAGAGACTAATTGATATTAAATTCACAATTACTTATCAGCAGGGATATTGACTTTTTCTTTAAAAAAAAGTATGTTATAAAGAGTTGTGTTTGTTTGCTCTTGCTTTAATTGTGAAAACCGTTACTCAGTTTCTAAATTTCTAAAATTAGTTTTAGTTCTCTAAAATTAGAGGAGGAGATACCGTATCTGTGCATTTCCTAGAATAGTTCAAATACGCTTTCAAGCCCATGGGCTTTACGTGTGTATATGTATTGTTCCTGAAAATCAAATTTACATTTTCTGATATTATGAAACTGGCTTTGTCAGTGCCCGCGATTCTGGCTTTGATGTTGGAAGGAGTACAGAGGATAAAGGCAGATGAGAGTGTTGGGATGATGTCTGACTCCCCTTGTTCTGTGCGCTCACACGTAAATGCCTTCCAAATCTTGTCGTTACTCTGGTGACATTAGCAAAAGCTGGAGTTCTCTATTTGTTAGAGCTTAGCACAGTGCCTGCTGGAGAAATAGACCAACTGATGATCTACTGAATCAGTACGTCGTGCCAGTGCTGACATACTTGGACGTGCGTGGTGTCTGCTGATTCGGAATTGCCACTGCCACCCAGATCGTCGGCATCTGGGGAGAACATCTGTCTCCTTGCACCGTGTTCCTAGTAGACATGGATTACAGCTGAGAGGCAGGAGAATCTGCTGAAAAGAGTGCCATTCGGGGTTTATTAAGAATAAAAGTGGGCTTCCCTGGTGGCGCAGTGGTTGAGAGTCCGTCCGCCTGCCGATGCAGGGGACGCGGGTTCGTGCCCTGGTCCTGGAGGATCCCACATGCCGTGGAGCGGCTGGGCCCATGAGCCATGGCCGCTGAGCCTGCGCGTCCGAAGCCTGTGCTCCGCAACGGGAGAGGCCACAACAGTGAGAGGCCCGCGTACCGAAAAAAAAAAAAAAAAAAGAATAAAAGCAACATTACCACAGCCACTGCTTATTGACCACAGTCTTGCATCGTGGGCATCGCGTGGAGTATGTTATTACTTGAGTCCTCCTGCATCTCAGTGCTCCCTTGCCCTGTAAACTTGTGGTCTTAAGTAAAGCATGTGGACTTTCTGGACCGATATGCCCACTGCTTTCAAACGGGCATGGTTTCTCACTGATGTTTGTAGAAGAGCTCCGTGAGATTAAAGGCTTTCCTGTTTTTATGGCAACAGCACATTTTCGACATTCTAAAGCCTAGAAGCACATATTCGGCTGCTATCTTGGTCCTGGGAGTGGTTGTCTTTCAAGGGCCAGAGAGTATTTTCACATATCAACTGTACAAAGTATAGGCATGAGGGTGCCTTACTGTGATGACCCTGCTCTTTTTATTTTAATATTAAAACTTGGAAAGTGGAGATGATGCTGTTTTCAGTGAGGGTGGGGGTGGTCATAGATGTTTTCCCCTGGGAAGTGACGTACAAGGTCTTATTAAGAGTTGCTCCTTGTGGAGTGTGTACTTTGTGGGGGGTGGAGTAGGAGGAATCTCAGGAACTTTCCTTATACTTTTTCCTTCTGTTCATTTCTAGTCTTTATAACCTGGCTTCACTGGAACTGAGAGAGAATCTTCTTACGTATCTCCCTGAGTGAGTCTCTGGGGAAAAGGAGAGGGGGTTATGTACTGAATGAACTTCTTGAAGCATTAAAAAAAAAAAAAAGTACTACAGTATCTTGTCAAAAAGAAATTCTGTGTCTTTTGGAAAATTTGAGAGATGCCAGCCTTCTCTCAATAGTCCTTCCTGTGCAATAATTATGACCATAAAATCCAGATGTATCTTATTTTGGGAAACTAGTCCAAGTGAGGAATGCCGTACTGCTCAGCATTTCTAAGTCCTAAGAGCTCCCTCCCTTTGTTTTTTTTTTTTTTTTTTAATAGCTCTCTAACCCAGCTACGGAGACTAGAAGAACTTGATTTAGGAAACAATGAAATATATAATTTGGTAAGTCTGTACTGAAGAGAGATTTGAATTTCACCTTGTCCTTAGTCACGATCACAAAATATCTGGGGGGAGATCTGTAGGGATGCTTGTAAGCCAGTGTTTCCACGGATACAGCTTGGCGGCATTAGAGAATGTGCTTCAGTTCACACAGGTTAAGAATTGTGATTCAGGGGTGGAGGGTCACGGCTAGAGATGATGGGTATCAGTGGAAACAGCTGGCATTCTTGGGGAGCATTGGGGATACTTTTAGGAAGGGGGGCTGATATTGGAGAAGTACCAACAAACGACCTCTACAGTACCCCATTACTAACTGTTGAATTAGGGTTCTTTCTTAATGGAAGGCTTGAAATTGGAGCTTTGTTACCATCACATTGCTTTTTGTTTTAGCCAGAATCGATTGGCGCTCTCTTACATCTAAAGGATCTCTGGTTGGATGGAAATCAACTGTCAGAATTACCTCAGGTGAGTGGTAATTTCACACTGTCTCCCCCAAAATGTAAAGCCACCACCACCTTCATGTGTTTCCTGCCTCTACATAAGCTTTTCTGTAGGAGGGATCTTGAAAACCAAAACATTGGTTGAAAAAGCAGATTTGGAAAAATATATCGAACATTCATCGTGCTGCATTGCTGTAGAAAAACTGAAAGCCTCCACCCACCGTTTCTAAAGATAATAAATATATCCTTTAGCGTGTGAAGTCTGCATTTTATTTCATCCTTGCTTTATGCTTGGCTTGCCTGCTTGAAGCCCAGCAAATTTGGAAGTTACCAGGATGCCAGATTGAGATGGTAGAAGTTTCTGCCGCTGTTTGTGATGTGCCAAGTGCTTTGGGATAAGTTGGCCCCAGTTTGCCCCGTAATAGTTGATGTAAAAGCAATGCGAAAAGCTTTTATTTCATATTTTTTCCAAGTGTTGCTATGGTTTAGCTGGAATGTCACACGCTGTTCATGTTTTTCCTGCTGTTACCAAGTGTGAGAACCATGTTTGGAATGAAATGGAGTCTCGCGTGGGCTTCTGAGTACGTCGTGGTCACCTGTGGGTCCCAGCAAGCAGGACCCGCTTTCTGGTCAGTTGAAAGAGAAACTTGAACTAACAACAACACACGGGCATTTTCCCCCTTACTTTGTTTTTCTCCAACTATTACTGAATTTTACTCTTTGCTGTCTCTTACAGCCAGGGTTTAAAGTCAGAATATATTTCATGATGGTCTAGGTGTGTGTATTTTGCAGTAATTCAGAAGCTGTCTGCTGGGCTGTGTGAACCTGTCGTGATGGGACCGTGCACTTCGGGTGGGAAATGTGTTTCGGTGCAGGGAAGCCTAACACCAGAAAAAAGCACTTAAGTAAAATTCTAATTGTTGTAGTTATAGCTGGAATCACCATTGACATCACCCACGACTAATGCAACTAAGGAGCTAATTTGAGTGTATTTCTGAGTTCTTGGCTGCATTTGGGAAAAGGATAGGACAGAACAGTAACTGGTGTGGGCAAGGGTTTGATTAACACTTAGATTTCTCTAGGAAATTATGAGAAATCTTGATTGAGAGGATTCTAGTTACTTAAGAGTCGAAGGATGGGGGGAAGATGCCAGGAAGTTATTAAGAAAGTAATAAAACATCAGCTGTATAGGATGGATAAACAAGGTCCTACTGTAGAGCACAGGGAACTGTATTCAATACCCTGTGATAAACCAGAATGGAAAAGACTATGAAAAAGAATATATATATGTATAACTGCGTCACTTTGCTGTACAGCAGAAATAAGCACAACATTGTAAATCAACTATACTTCAATAAACTTGAAAATATCAGCTATTAGACACGCAGGGGGAGAGTATATGTGTGGACAGATGTACATAAACAATTATGTGCAAAATGCCATGTCCCAAACACAAAGAAATGAACACGCCACTGGTCATGTTATTAATGGTTATTTCAACATCTCATTTGCCCGCTTGTATAACCTTCTATTAAGCCAGGACTAAACATATCAGACAGTCCCAGATAATCAGAATTATTTTCCTGTCTTCACAGATGACAGAAAGTAAAGGAGACAAAGCCATTGTTAAAAGGAATGAATGAAAAAGTGGAAGAACCTCAGGGGCCTGGCATGAAATTAGTAGAAGTGTAGTCTGATTTCCTACAGGCAGAAAATGCAGGGGTGAGGCTCACGGGATGTATGTTAGGTGGGAGATAAACTTGGAAGAATCGATCAGGCCCAGTTCAATGCCGGTTGAGGAGTTTGTGCTTATGTAGCCATCAGGGAGCCACTAGAGTTAGAGGACGGGTCTGATTCCGTGACTGGAGCGATGTTTCCTGGAGGGAAAGATGGAGGCGTGGTTTGTGAACAGACATGGGCAGAGGATGCCCAGACAAGTCCGGGTGGGAGGGTACTGAGAGTGGGAACGTAACAGACTGGCAATGGCACGGAACAGTGGAGGCGGTTATCAGAGAGAAACTGTGCCCTTGGAGAGCGGAAGGGTACGCTCTCTCTTGAATGGAATGTGAGACTAATAGAGGTACCTCCCTCACTCATGGGTTGGCTCTTCTGCTTCAAAGCAGTCTGCCTTTCTTGTCTCGGGTGTTAACGGTGTCTGCGGGTCTGTGTGCTCCAGTTTGGCTGGGGAGCAGACGCACCGATGTCGTAACAAGCACTGTCTGTCATGGGAGATAGAAAGTAGATGGTTTCCTTCCAGGACATCTCAGGCTCACTCTCAAGTGCGAGCTGCCTTCTGAGTGATTGATTCCAAACTTGGAGAACTGGATTCTAGCCTCCTTTTTTTTTTTCTCCCCTAATCTGTGGGACCTTAAAACGACTCATCTTCTCTTGGTGCCAACCTCCTCATCTTATTAAGGGAGTGATTCCTCACCTGCGTGACGTCGGAGGGCTTGGCGTCCCTCCCAGCTCCGTGTGTGTGATTCACACCGCTTTCGGTTTTCATTGGAAGGGGGTCTGGAAACTTACCCCTGCCTTCACACTCACACCGGCACTAAGGAAACATCCTTAGGACCACTCTGGGGTTCGATTTTGAAAAATCGCTGTAACAAATTCCTCCATACCGTGGCAGGTTCAGGCATGACTTTCTTTTCCTGTGTCGTTGATGTAGGAAATAGGAAATCTGAAGAACCTGCTCTGCTTAGATGTCTCTGAAAACAGGTTGGAAAGACTTCCCGAAGAAATCAGTGGCCTGACTTCATTAACGGATTTAGTCATTTCCCAGAACTTGTTAGAAACACTCCCAGATGGCATTGGTGAGTATTGAAAATAACTAACTACCACGGTGCTGGCTCTTCTCAGGTGCTGGGGACGTGATTCCTTCAGTCATTTGTTTTTAAAGAAGGAAAGCAAGGAATATTTAATACAATTAAAGTTTCTCCGTATGCAAGCGTTTCTGTCGCCCTGGTCTGGTAGCAGTTATATGTGTTGTTACTTTTAAGTGTTGGCCCCTGTCTACTTCCTCCGCATCTTATTTCCATGATTTCGGTAGGGATCAGCCCAAATCACAGAATGTGTTTCAGACATATGAACAACCACTAAGACATTTCTAATTGAGCATCGTAAATAGTTTATGGGAAACGACCTTTGACCTTATGGTGTGACCCAGGTAAGGGCTGTTACAGGGAGAGTGGGTGTTGTATGGAACCTTTTCTGGTCTATCGAGAATCATCTTTTCCTTGAACCATTCTTTGCCATTTCCTTTAAAAAACCGTCCAGACATTTCCTTTACCGTAAAGGAACACAGCCCAGGGTGAGAAAATAAATGCAAACAGAGAAGATATAAACAGACATACGCTGTCAGCTCCACTGTAGCCAAACTGCCTAGAAATTGTAAGAAATTATATTTAACTGTGTGGTTGACATAGGGTAGCTGTCTTTGACCTTCACTTAACTTGTATTCAGAACATCAGAGGGAGTTTGGGGAAGGTTTTCAGTAGTTGGAGAAGCTGTGTGACAGAGGACCCCTTCCTTTCTGGTATTTGGTCCAGATGATAATAGCGACCTGGCAGAAATACAGGCTCCGCATTTTGGTTGAGGCTGGTTGGGAAATTGATGGGGACTTTGACTTCAGGTAGAAACATTTGCTGAGAATCGTATATGGCATCGGAAAGCAGTGGTAGGGACTGGGGATGTTTTGTCGTTGGGAAAAGGGAGAAATAGGAGTCATGAGACGGTTGATGTCAAGCCTTTGAAAGGCTGTCAGGTAGAAGGAGATTTATTCCGTCTTCTAGTTCAAGTGGGTGAAAGGAAAGGGTTGCTAATCTCAGTTTGATTTAAGAAAGAGCTTAAAATGCATCTGTTATGAATCAGTTTGGGCTGCTTAGTGAAGAAATGAGCCTCCCATCACTAGAAGTATTCGAGGAGAGGCTGTCGGACCACTTGTCAGTGACGTTGTTGAGGAGATTCTTGGAGTGAGCTCTGTCAGCTGTAGGGTTCCATGCCTCGCAGAAGGATATGGGTCTCCTGGCCTGAGGACTGGGGGGGGACTCTCTGTGGACAGTGTTAGTTGGTACTGATTAGGCTAAACAAGGAGCCTAGCAATCAGTGAGTTCCTCTGCCTTGCCCCGGGACCACACGCAAAGCGAGTTCATCCCTTCAGCATCTCCACATCTTCAGCTTTATGTCTCTTTTATGATAGAGGCTGTTCTCCGATTTTCCTGGGGACAGTGTCATCATGCCGGCCACTCTCTGTGGATAACAAGGACCTCTGCTCTGTAGGCTCAGCCCCTGACGAAGTAGTAGTTGAAAGTGAGAATCTGGTGATGCAGGATCTCCTCCATCCCGCGGGGGCTGAGGAGGCTGCAGTAAACCCCAGTTCCTTTCCCGTGGCCTGAGGGCATTGCCCGTGAGTCCGTTTTCCCCACCCAGAGTGAAATAGATCAGTCTTAATGTGGCTTTTCAAAGATTACTGTCTTTTTTTCAAAAATTTATTTCTTTTTGGCTGCGTTGGGTCTTCGTTGCTGTGCGCGGGCTTTCTCTAGTTGTGGCGAGTGGGGATTTCTCTTCGTTGCGGTGCATGGGCTTCTCATTGCGGTGGCATCTCTTGCTGCAGAGCACAGGCTCTAGGCGCGAGGGCTTCAGTAGTTGTGGTGCATGGGCTCAGTAGTTGTGGCTCGCGGGCTGTAGAGCGCGGGCTCAGTAGTTGTGGCTCACGGGCTTAGTTGCTCTGTGGCATGTGGGATCTTCCTCGACCAGGGCTCAAACCCGTGTCCCCTGCATTGGCAGGCGGATTCTTAATCACTGCGCCACCAGGGAAGCCCAAAGATTACCATCTGACTCTGCATTGACAGAAATACTTCATTGTACGGATCTTCACGGAGTCACTGTCATCCACAGGTGATAGAATAAACTGCACTGTGCTGTCTTTTGTTTTTAGTGAGGATGATTGTTAGAGTAACATTAAAGGCTCTCCTCTGTACACGAGACATTTCTTGTTCTTAAAGATCCATCAAGAGCCAGCTGTTTTTTTTTTTCCTGAAATCTCTGGGCTTTGACATATTTTTAGGTAGTGACTTTCCAAAGGATTTGCCGCTAATTGCTGTTTCTGACATTCTGAACAGATGATTTTAACTCTCAACTGTTCGTGGTCGAAATGAGAATGGTACAGTTTCATAATCTGAAAAGCTGGGTGAGGAAATCAAATGAGCAAGGACAGCCGATAGGAAATACCAAGCGGTGATCAGGAAGACAGTGATAACTAACGAGTTTGAATAACGCTTTTACAGGAAAACTAAAGAAACTGTCAATCTTGAAGGTGGATCAGAACAGACTCACCCAGTTGCCCGAGGCGGTTGGGGACTGTGAAAGCCTCACAGAATTGGTTCTTACGGAAAACCGGCTCCTGGTGAGTGTGGTTCCAGGGTCAGAGGGAGACTTATGTTGTGGGTTCTGTATCACAAAGGCTCCTTAGGTTCGATTCTACTTATTTGTAATTTGGGTAGACCAGATGGAAATTGCCTTACGTTGTAACTAACAAAGGGACCTGAGAAGCAAGCATGTGACATAAAGGTGATCCGTTTTGACGTGTCCAGGTCCCCCATCAGAGAGTGTGTCCCCCTTGTGATGCTTAGGGTACAGGGACTGAGCTGGACACTAGGGGGCCCAGGGAGGCGGGGGCAGGGGGGTAGTGGGGACCGGCCCTGTCAGTGGAAGTGCTGATGCCTCCATCGGGGAGTCCGAGGACGGGCCAGAGGGGGAGGGAATGGTGGTTGTCTCGGGAAGCCTTGGGAGCACTGGGGGTGGGGGGATGCTCTTTTGGAGGAGCCAGAGCACGGCTTTGACCTTGATCTCGCCCCATCTGAGAAGCTGGGTGAGGCAGTTCAGGTTCCCCGGGCTTGGACCAGAGAGAGGCCTCCGCATCTTCCCGGGGCAGCACCTGCTGGGCGGGGTCCCAGGGCGACGGCAAACCTCAGCTGCTTCTCGCCTCTTGCTGCTTCGTCTCCGTCCATCGTCCTTCACCTCCCACCCCATCTGTTCCCCTTTCTCCTCTTGTCGTTGTCCTGTAGCCGCTGTTTTCTTTAGTTTATTTTCCTGCCGTTCTCTTTTCTCTATATTTTGTCACTTTAGTTTTTACTCTACTTTCCTTTTTCCTCTTTTCTTCCCTTTTCTCCTCTCTTTATAAACAGAGTAAGTAATGCTCTTTAGGTGAAAAGATCAGAAGAAGACAGCGAGAGTGAGTGAAGGGTGTAGAGTTGGTAGTGCGGGGTGTGCCGGGAGCATCTCCCCTCAGACAGGACAGCGGCCTCCTCGGGCAGGTTGGGTGGGAGGGACTAGGCTCTCCTTCCTTGTTTCTGGGTTTAGAATTACAGATGGTAGAGACTTCCCTGGCGATCCAGTGGTTAAGACTTCGCCTCCCTACCGCTCAGGTTCTCACTGCCTGCTGAGCTCTCTGGCCTCCACAGGCATCTAAGCCACCATCTCTTGGAGTTCTCAGAGGTGCAGGCGGGGGAGGGATGAATCTCGAGGTTGCAGATTTCCCTTCGTTGACTTAAAGAGCCTTCATTACCTCTTTTACTTGGTGTTTCTCTGTTCCCAGGCCTGTGCCTTTGACCTCATTTCATTGAAACATACTCTCATTTCTACAAAAATACAAAATATTAGATGCCACGTCCCCCACATGAGTGTTACAAACACCTGATATTCAGGAAGAACCGTCACTTCTCTTACTGGATGAGATTAGATTCTCTCAGTTCTTGAAAAGATCTGTTTTACTCTGAGCTGTGTGAAAAGTATGCAGTAAGTTAATAACAAAAATGTTACTTTAACAGACTTTACCTAAGAGCATTGGAAAACTTAAGAAGTTGAGCAACTTGAATGCAGACAGAAATAAATTAGTGTCTTTACCAAAAGAGGTACGTGCTTTTAAGAAAATAATATAATGATAATTATAAAGAAATAATAACACATAAGGGGTCAAAGATGTCAACTACTTTAAAAGACTTATGTGATGCTTTTTAAAGGTGTAAACTCTCATCTGTGGATTCAGGGATGGTTGGAGGAATTGTATGAAAGAATGACCATCAGTAACACTAAGGAGAGTAGGTGGGTCCAGATGGTTGTGAGCAGAGTTGGGAAAGGTGAATTCGTTGGGGGACAGAGAGAACGACATTTTGGGGCTGACCTGGGAGAACAGTGACACCACGGACAGGAAGGGGTGATCTGGGAGTTGGGCAGAGGAAGGGGATGACTTTGGGTTTGACTGGGTTTAATGAGGAGTTAAACTGCCCCATAACCGTTGGAGTCATAAAAATGGATCTTGATGGAGCGTCTTCCTGGGCAGAGGCTTGCCTCCGGGAGAGAGGGAGTGAGCCCTCTAAGTAGAGAAGGATGCCTGGGAAGGTCTGGCCAGGTTCTTAGGATTTTTTGGTCAGTGCTCCAAGCAGGAGAAAAGAGACAGTCACCATCGTTTGCAGGCATAGCTGTGCAGCTTAGTGGCATTTCAGTTCTGGCAGAGGAGGTGCCAATACTGAGAATGGGGAGGAACCCTGAGACAGATCACACAGGGAGGCATCTGGGCCATTGTTTAAAAGGAAAACTCACTTTCTATTTGGAACCAGGAGAACCTGATTGGAAATGGGTCGTACTTAACTTGACTTTTTATTAGCAATAGAGCCTAAAATAAAGTTTAAGATGCCATTTCTCCACTCTCCCCACACCCTGCCTCCGCCCATCAAGTGAGCTGTTGGTGAGCCCTTCGCCCTGGCCAAGCCCTCATATGAAAAGGTGCTGTGTCCTCTGATGTGATGACCACTGGCCAGGCACCATTTCCTCCTTATTTGTCTGTTTGACCCTTTCTAACATCTGTTTTGGAATAGTTTCAAAGCTGCCCTCCAACCAGCCAGAGCTCGAGGGGTTCTTATGGCTCTCAGGGCCGCTTCTCTGGGTGTCCGACTTGGCTTGGTCTCTTCTTTCCCTTCCCCATCTGGGTGTTCTACTCTCGGCAGCCCAGGCTTGTCCCTGGGTGAGAATGGCCAGCCTTCCTGAGTGGAAGCATAAGGATGTTTGTTACAAATGTGACTACGTTCTGTTCCCAGCAGAAAGACCTAATTCTTCATCTCAGCTAAACTGGGACACCAGAGAGTCTGCTCATCAAAATGTTTTTTGGTTCCAGTCTCAAAGCAATAAACCGAAACACAGAGCTGGTGTTCTGAGCATTTAATTGTACTCTTGCTGGAGAACACCTTAGGTGGGTGTAGATCGGACGCATAAACACATGCAGAGAGAAGTAGAAAAGATTCATGACTTCCTTTCTCAATGTCCTGCACTACGCTAGGTGCTGTTGTGTATGTTCCTTGAATCGTCACAGCAGCTTTTTGAGGCCATGAGGATTTCCTCACTTTACAGATGAGGAAACTGAGGCTGGTGAGAAGCTTTCCCCACCGGGGCTCACACAGCTGGGAGTTGGGAGAATGGGTTCCAGACGTGTCCCCAGATGGCCAAGCCCATAAAAGCAGATTGAACCTACCTTTTCATTGCTGTGACCCTGACGTAAGGCAGGACCTTGATTGGGTAAAGGAAGGTCAAATCATCTTTAGTTTGGACACTTTAGAAAATTGATACATTTGAGGAATAGTTTCAGTAAATGCCAAAGAGAGGGCTTCTGAGTATGATGTTAATCCCCAGCAAGGTCACCACCCACCTGCCATGTCCCCATCCCTCTCTTTGGATCTGCTCTTTCAAAGGAACACATTTTAGACAAGAATGTGAGGAGTTTCTTCTTGTAAACTGTCCCCATCATATTAGCATCAGCCCTGTTGGCACTCTGAGAGAATGAAATTATTGATATGATCGCTTCCCTGGCATTTGGCGTTTCATCAAGGAACGAAGTTTGTGCCTTTTCCTTCAGCTGCCCGAGAAAGCAGAGCTGTTTAGGACCCCAGGGACTGGCTCTTTTCTAGCCCATTTCACTCCGACTCACATACTCTGAGCTCCCAGGCTAGGACGTGTCCCAATTCTGCTGTGGGTCCCAGCTTGGTGACCCTGCAGAAACGGGCATTGCTGGCCTCTGACCCTCGGGCTGAGCTGCCAAATCATCGATGGGCCCCTCACCTTGAATGGGGTCTTGTTTGTTGGTCTGGTGTGAGTGTGAGTGTGTGTGCAGGGGGAATGCCACGTGTGTGCATACACTCTGCCTCCAAGCTTGATACCATCCCATCAAATCCTGCGCTCTCCTGATTGGATTCTTTTCTTTCCAAACGTGATTACTTCCTCTTGAACAATTAAGTCTCACGCATGACACATCTAAACTGAAATGCTGACCAATTCCATTTATATGCCCCAAATCCATAGTTGTATTAATGGCCTTTGGTCTGGTGTGCTGTGTAGTTCTTCCTCTTTTTTGTCTTTTTTCCCCCCCATTTGATAGTATCACATTTTGTCAGTTTTACAGCACAGTTCCTTCGTCTATAGCTGCATTTATTTGCATTTTTTCCCCAAATGGTTGAGGGGAAAACGTTTGCACTGTGTGGGTCACAATAATAGATTCTGTTTGTGTTGTGTGGTGTTATGTGTAGTAAACATTTGCAAATCAATGAATGTCTCTTGTTTTCTTGATTGTTAGCTGCTTGGAAATTTAGAAAAGTCAGGTAAACTTGCAATCTTGTAAGTATTGTTCAGACCACAGTTGCATCTCTGACTTCCATTCTGCTTCTCAAATGCATGAAGATTCAGATCGGCTGACAGCTTTGTGTGCTCTTCATTGTAAAACATTGGACATTTTCCTCGAAACTCAGTTTTTTTTGTTTGTTTGTTTCTTTAAATGACTGCATGGCCTGGAACCTGGTTTTGCTATGTGTTTGTCAGATTTGTTCCGATTACTCTCTCTCAAAAGAATGCTTTTCTGTGAATTACATCTTAAGTTATTCAGAAATTCAGAAAGGCATACCTTGGGGGCTCATCTGCCTTCACCAAATTCTCCTTTGCTGGCACGATTCTGTCTCTGAGGGACAGGCTAGATTCGCTTTATTTGCTACATGTGGCATGCTTTTGATTTTTCAATCCACTTACTTGCGTCTTTTATTTCTCATCCCGTTGCTCAAGTGTGTATGTTTCTGTGATAAGGAAGTTCCCTAAAAAACCCTGTTTTTGGTGGAGGGAAGAATTAAGGGGAAGAATCCTGTCTTCGTGGATAGACAGGACGTCGGTGTATGTGTGATCATGGGTATGAAGATAGACACAAACTTTATAGTATTTCCAGCCACGTCTTATCGTTAAATGACCTAGACCACAGAGAGTTTCTGGCTGGAAGAAATGGAGTATATATCCAAGTTTAGGGCTTAGTCTCTTGTCTCCATTAGGTCAAAATGGAAGTGACTCTACCTACATCATACCTGTCCAGTCAGATGAGACAAGGGAGGATTTGCAGATCATTCGTCAAAGCTTTCCTTTAGCAGGCAATCTGTAAACACGAATCACCCACAGATATTGTGCTATTCAGAAATGTCCATGGTGATAGAGTATTCATTTTGTAGACAGCTTTCTGCCTTCTTATTAGTACAATTTAAAATTCTTCTAGAGTAAGTTCCCATGATGTTCTAAAGTGAATTATTGATAAATAAAAGAGATACGACCAAACCTAAAAATGCTAGAATTAAAAAAAAAAAAAAAAAAAAAAAGCTGACCGTTGGGTTTCAGGATAGAGAAGGCATTCCTAAACTTGAAAGAGGAAATAACTCATAAAAGAAACAGTTGATGGATTTGTCTACGTGAAAATGAGATTTGTGACCTTCAAGAAAATGAAGACAGGCTGGGGGAAGGGTGATGTTTACAGCATCACACGTGAAGGCTGTCTTTCCTTACTCTGTTAGAAATTCTTTCACATCATTGAGAAAAGAGATGTATCCACTCTAGAAAAGTGGACAGAAAGAAAAGCAAAGAACCCCCCCACAAAAACCAGTGATTCACAGGAGAAAAAAATAGAAATGACTTTTAATGTGAAATCATTATTCACAAAATGTTAATTGAAGCATTTTCACCTATCAGATTTTCAAGATTTAAAAAATATGATAATATACCAAATGTTGGTTAGAGTACAGGAAAGTGCCTGTTATCATGGAAATATAAATTATTATGGCTTCTCTGGAAGGGAATTTGGTAGTAGTATTAAAAATTTGAAAAATAGGCATACCCTTTGATTCTGTAATTCCACTTCTAGGACTTTATCCTAGGAGAACAATTATGGATGTACACTGAGAATCATGCATGAGATTATTTCTCCCAGTGTATGCAGGAGCGTCTAGCGTGTTCCAGGCACCATGCCAAACATGTCCGGAGGCAGCTGACATGTGCCAGGCCCTGCGCCAAGTGCCTTCAGGCTAACTCTTGTCTGATTTTCACAACAATTCAATGAGATATAGGTAAATCATCATCAGCATCCAATAGATATTGATTTCTAAACTAAGACTCAGAGAGGTTAAGTAACTTGCCCAGGATCACACAGCAAAGAAATGGTAGAACTAATTAGCAGTGTCTACAGTGGTGATCTGCTAAGTATTCTGTGATACATATGTAGAAGGAAATAACTATGTGGTCAGTAAAAATTCTATTGGAAGCAAAATGACCTGGGAAGACATTCTTGATTCTGTATGCAGACAAAGGTGCTAAAGATCATAGGGCTGGTTCTAATTCTGTTGAAGTGCATAGTTATAATCACAAATGCATGGCATTTGAACCTCAAAATGTTAAGACTGATTATCCCTTCGTGGCAGGATTTGGTTTGAGTTATTTTCTCATTGTGCTTTCGTGCGTGTGTATATGTGGTTTTTATTTTCCAGTCAACTAAGTTACTTTCTTATAATTAGAAGAATGCTGTCACTGTTAGTGGATATTTTGATGTCAGTGGCCCAACAATTCAGGGAGTCCCAAAACCACATGCTTTCCAAAATATTTCTGGAGCAGGGAACATTTGAATAATATGCCACAGATGATCATGGGAAAGGCAAAAAATAGTCTTTGGTTTCTAAAATTATACCTCATGTTATTTCTGTTCAAATAGGATTTTGACCAGATTTTGCTTATTGTACATTTTCCCTCTTGCCAGTGAAATGTGGGTTCAGTTCTGTTACAAATAATATTGAAAGGAAGATGCCGAAGGAAAATGAAAGTTCCTTTCCACTCGGGGCAGGTATTCACAAGGCAGGCTATAGGCAAAGGTGACCAATACAGGCTTTCTCTTTGAGTCACACAATCTGATTATCTCCTTTAAGCTGTCACCTGCAGGCTGTTACTACTCAGGGAAAGTTGACCTTACTGAAGGTTTGCTCAGTGATCTGCAGGTCCCGTATCCTTGAGATGGATCAGATCAGTGCCAAAGAGTTAAGGACAGTATTGTCTTGAATTAGGAGAACACAGAACAGCTCAACAAGGATCCTTAGCTACGTTCTGTAATTCTCAGAGAATCCAAGTCCAAGCCCTCGTATTCTTTTCTCTGGTGCTGCTATCCTTGTGTGCTATTTTGTGGTTAAAGGGAGTTTGAAAATATCAGCTTCCTACGTAACTGGTAATAAGTTATTTAAACAGTGACTCTGCTTCCCAGAATTTCTAAGTGATGGAGACATTTTATCCTGTTGACCCCTAAGGAGCCTGTAAACCCTGCCTCCTGAACCCAAAAGAGAAAGCACAAATCCATGCGAATGATGCAGAATGCAATAGTGAGCTCAGGCCAGTTCTTCACTCCTATGAACACAAAATGTCACTGTGATGCACCGTCAGGGAGACAGTATTTTAGGAGGTTCTGGGGCATCCAGGGCAGAGGTGGGCAGCCTCAGCACAGTTCCAGCAACATGGCAGGGGCTCAGGTGTGGACAGCCTGTCACTGGGACCTGGGACTTTCACTTCTTGGAGAAACAACAGCTACGTTTATTTGGCAGCAGCAATAGGTCAGGTCCTAGGATAGGGGCTGTGATAGGTGGTTTCGTTCAATCTAATGCTTATTGTTACTTTTGCTAAAGTAACATATCCAAATCCACAGGACCTAGGACGGAGCCTAAGTTCCACCCCTGGTCTGTGAGATCCCAGAGCCCCCCCCTCTACGTCACCCCGCATCCCCCTCTGACGTCTGTGAAGAACTCTGTCTTTTGAATCATGGCTTTGACTGCTCTATCATCTTTTCCAAAAGCCAAAGCTTCGTGCCATGCCCTCCCAGCTGGCTTGGTGTGAGCGTGTCCTGTGCTTTTTGCCCTGTTAGGCAGCCCTCACACATTCAGCCCAGATGGACTCTCTGTCCTCATCGTTTCCTGAAAACATGGCCGGTGGCGCTCAGAGGCCACTCACCTGCCTTGTCCACCCAGAGCGCCTGAGGCTCTTGGATACACTGCCTTCCTCCTCTTGACCTCTCAAATGGTGTGAGAGTAGAGCGGGGAAGGAAAGAGAAAAAAATAAATCACAGGCTGTAAGCACGTAGGCAGTGCACACCCTCCACCGGGAGTTCCCGTTCTTTCCCCCAAAGTACGTAAGCGGTGTGAACTTGTCCGGAACTTTTATTGCACGGGCGACTTTCAGAGACCTCTCTGACCCACTTTCATTAGTTAATTAATGTTTAGGAGTAGATGGTATAGGCACACGGTACAAACTGAAAATGTTCACATGGTGTATGCAACAGTAGGCCCCCCAAACAAAGACCCCACCGGTGGCGGGGACAGTGGGCGGCTTCCTGACAAAGCGAAGCCCCAAGTCACGATGCAGCCTCGGCTCTGTGTAAATAACCGATACCTGCTTTGCCTCCCCGGAGTCCAGATAAGCCCTGTCTCCTCAACTCCAGGCCGGCATGAGGCGTGACCGGCCTCAGCCACGTGCTGACCCAGTAGGCGCCCCTTCCTGGCTCGCAGACCCGGTGCGGATCCCCGACCACATGGATCGGGGCCGGTCCCCACGGGGACCTCCGCATGGGTCACCTAAATTCATCAGAGCGAATCTAATCGCGTCCGTCCTTACACGATCCAGGGTGTCCAGGGTTTTGATTCCTTTCCTTCTGGGAGGTGCCTGGGCACCTGGGTTAGACTGAGCCCCTTCCTCAAGGGAGGGAAGAATGCCAGGCCCCACAGAAGATGTGCCTCTTTTAGGACATGATATTTACAAAACGTGAGAGGCCGCCCTAGTAGTTCTTATCAGGGAAAAGAGTTTTGCGGTCTCCATTGTTACACATAGAAGCAGATGACAACTTTAAGTAGCAGCCTTTCAGTAGTAAGTAAACAAATACAAGTGTGTAGACATGAGGAATGCTGGTAGGTAGCTGGGCTTCACCTTTGGGCAGAGAGGATGCCAAACACCCTGATGACATGTAAGCGTGCAAATTAAACAGCCCCATCAAACGATCTGTCAGAGGGTTTGTATGGACCATAGTTAGAAAGGAAACGGATTGACGTGGACCAGGGGTTCTGGGAAGGCTTTTCGGGGTAGAGGATGTTTAGCTAATTGGGGGTGATGGTAAGATTTAAAAAAGACAGAAAGAAGAAGGGTGTATCTATAAGAAAGAGTGTGACCAAAAATACAAGATGTCTTTTAGAGGACAGTGAGCAAACCAGTTTTTCTGGGATGGGAAATGTGAATACTGAGAAACGAGGGGAACGGTACGTCTCTGGGTGTTTCCAGGTGACCAGAGAGGAATGTTGGTCTGTGTTTTCTTGTGCGTTTAGTTTTCTTTTACATTCATTACGGTTACATATTTAACTCCTAAGGGGAGACATGAAAGGGTTGTGCACAAAGGTAATTATGTAGCAGTTTCATAAATGTGCATTCCGCTTTTTAAGATACACACGTACATTTAACACAGAAATAAATAGAAAAGGGCAGAAGGTATATTCAGATACTGACGGAGAGCTGGGTGTCTTGCTCCTCCTCTGGTGGAGGCTCTGGGGTATTTTTCCATGTATCAGAATCAATAGGTCCCTTCATCAGCCCTTTTCCCCAGCCGCCCTGAGTCAGAACAGCGCATGTGTGGAGCGTGGAGCGTGGACGCGGGCCTGCGGGATGTTGTGTCTGGGACCCAGCTGGTTTTGCAACTCCTTCGTTCAGCTTTCCTGACTGTAGAAACCACAGACAGCTTATTCAAGAGAGTCCTTGAATTCTTTTGCGAAGACTAGACTCTTACTAAGCTCAGTTACCTTTGAATCGGTTACTTAAAATAAAAAGGGAATCAAATTTGGTGTGGACGCAGATATTGACATGTGCTTTCAGCAGTAGGTCATAGCCGACCAAATTCACTTTTTGCTAAAAGATGGTTCATTTTGCATTTGTCAAAGGGCACTGAATTTATCAAATTAAGTTGTGCATGACCAAAGGCTATTAAAAGATGTACGGTAGAAATCAATGTATCATCTCCCAGATGTTCCTCGTTTTCTTTTCTTTTTAAAGAAACTGGAACACTGAAGTTAACATAATGGGCAGGTCTTCAAAGGGGTGTGTGTGTGTGCGTGTGTGTGTGTCACCTTTGGCCTGACTTTTGAAACCTAGAATTCTTTTTTTTTTAATTTAATTTTTTATTAAAGTATAGTTGATTTACAATGTTGTGTTAGTTTCTGGAGTGCAGCAAAGTGATTCAGATATATATATATCCTTTTTCATATTTTTTTCCAACCTAGAATTCTTAAACTCCCATATTACCAAATACTATATGTCTGGACCTGTGTTGTCTGGTTAACATATTTAAAAGATGCAGTTGCATTAGGTAGCAGTAGAAAATGACTTTCTGTTCAGAATGCAGTTTTTGAACTGTCTTGTTTATTTTCTTGACTTAATTTAGAACATACGTGTTTAATGTTTTGCAGAGATTTTTAAGCTTACTGGACGACTCAGTGTTTTATATGATATAAATCAATCATAGCTGGTCATCAGTGAGACTTAAAATCGTGTGATGTTATTTTGTGCATCCTTTTCATGCCATTTGATGAACGAGACCCTCCAGTCCCACCCCCATCTCCCAGAAAAACCTGGAAAACAGTCATGTTTTCTTTCCCATCACAGATCGGCGGGTGCAGCAGCCTCACCGTGTTCTGCGTGCGCGACAACAGGCTGACTCGGATCCCTGCGGAGGTGTCACGGGCCGCTGAGCTGCACGTCCTGGACGTGGCAGGGAACAGGTAAGCCTGAGACAAGCAAACGGTCATCCATCCCAGCCTTGGCTGTCTTGCCTCTGCTCCACCTTGTAAAATATATACTGATTGGTCACATTAGCCAGGCCTGGAAGCTCCCAGTCTGGGAGCTGGAGTGATGGAGCCCGATGGAGTGGACGAGGTCAAGGGCAGCCAGAGCGTGGAGTCCTTTAAGGTTACGGTGGGCACGGCCGGACACATGCTTCCCAGATGACGGTACCGCGATGGAAGGGGGAGGGAGACCTAGGTCTTGGCTTTTATAACTGGCTTCCGTATGTCATTGTGGACCTTGGTTTCCTCATCTGAAACAAGAGCTCCCATGAGTCTGAGCTAGATTTTAGCCAGGGGTCTTGATGTGTCTTGCCCGTGACTCTGAACCCCCTGACATTGTGAACAAAACTGTATTCAGGGACACTTTGCTGGTGAGAAGATCCACAGCTAATGTCAGAATTGCCAGGTGTTTCATAGTCTAAAAAACCTGACGAGCCACCAGTCGGTGTCCCCAAGGTCTCAGCAGCGCCATCTCTCGAGTTCTGGGTCAGAGGCCTGCGGGCTGCTTGCCAGACTCTGGAATGTGGACTAGAGTCATTTCAGCCATTCTGAACCAATTTCATCACTGCGGATGTCACCGCACTTTCCTTCCCCTGAGCCCTCCTACCCAGGCTCTTCTTTCCACCTCTGACACCTTCTCTGTTTCCCCGCTTTTATCCTTTGGCACTCATGTTCCTCTTTTCTCCAGGAAGCCTCCTCTCTGGGTCTGCATTTCTGAATTACCCTGATGATAATTGCTTGTTTACCCGCATGCGACCCTCCTGAAATTAAAGTTACCTAAAGTTAGATGTGATGGTTTGTGTGTCATTGTGATTTGTCCCTTCAGTAGATGCCTGGTGAATATCTGTCAACTGAATGGAAACGTTAAAAATGTTCATTTTGCAGAATGGCTGGCAGGCCACTGCAAAGGGCCTGATATCACAGGCTATGTTGCCAAAAGGAATTTTAAAAATGCTTTCGGGTGTTATATAGTTAGATGGGAGAGAACGTGCTGGACCAGGGGAAGACGATCAATGCTTCAAAATGGTAAAGGCCAGCGATCCAAAGAGTGTCTGGGGGATTGTGGCCTACGTGATTCGCTGCTCACAGGTTAGGCACGAGCCACCATTTTTCACTCCTGCTAATGGATCGTGGACAGCAGTGCTAAACAAACAGCAGGACACTGGGGAACCTGGTGATGAGCTGTGGCCTCAGGAAACCCTCACCGTTTTAAAGTTGATGCTTTCAGGACATCTTGATAGATTCTTAAGGCCATTCACTGGTGACTGGAAACTCAGAATTAATTTGAGCTAGATGTTGAATTTCTGCTTGGATTAAGCCCAACAGGAGGCATGCAGCTTGAGAAGGGCCCTTCCCTCTTAACCTCTCCCTATAGCAGTAGAAGCTCAGTGATTCCAGACCCGCCCCAGTTCTTGCCACTTCGGGGAGCACGGATTTGCATCACTAATTCTTGAGCAGAAAGATGGCTCTGACCTCTAAAAACTGTTTTTCACACGAGTGAAGACCCCATTCTCAAGTTCTCAGGAGAAGGGAAAGTTCGATATTTATTATGCCTGGGCCAGGGTGGACAAACAGCAATTAAAAAGTCAAGTGCCGTAGCTGTCATCCGAGTCAGTTAGGTGTGTCCTTTAGTCCATTGTATATATAGATGCATAACCAGATTTTAAGCTTATTAAACTATTTAATTACTACTTATTTAAAGTATCAGTAGAGAAACTTATACCCTCCAGGTGAAAAGAGGCTACCATGTTAGCTTTTCAGCTTGCAGAAATGTCACATCATGGGAAGTCCTACCAAATACAACAGAAGTTTCTGCCTCTCCCCCCAAGCATATAAAAGTAGCAAACGGCACAGGGAGGCTGCATGTCGGTTCCCAGAAATTTTTTTTTGACACGTTTGATAGGAAAATTATAGCAAGGATAACGCTAAAATGCCGCTTGGAGACTAAAGCACCAAGCCTTCTGGTACAGTAATAGAGGAGGTGCCTTGTATCAGCAACCACCTCTGGGCCCAGAATACAGACGTCCTTAACTCTTAGGTTCTTTCCCATATGACTATCCACCAAGTACACAAAATCGGGTATTGGAGCATCTTCCTCGCAATATTACTAGTACCAAATACTGCAAACCATGGCTGTCGACGGAGAAATCGTTTGTAACTTTGAATTTCATGATCCAAAAAATAAATTAAAAAGCCTAGAAGGTATCACCTTATACCTATTAGGATGGCTTTTTATCAAAAAGACAAGGGGTAACACGTGTTGATGATGACACAGCAAAAAGGGAACCCTTGTGCAGCGTTGGCGGGAATGTAAGTTGGTACATCCACAATGGAAAACAGTATGGGGTGTCCTCAAGAAATTATAAATAGAACCACCATATGATCCAGCAGTTCAGCTTCTGGGTATATACCCAAAGGAAAAGAAAACAGCATATCCAAGTGGTATCTGGACTCTCACGTTCATTGCAGCTTTATTCACAGTAGCTGAGATATGGAAATAGCCTAAGCATCCAACAGGTGAATGAATAAAGATGTGTGTGTGTGTGTGTGAGAGAGAGAGTGTGAGTGTGTACACACATATATACGTATGTATGAAATGGAATATTATTCAGCCATGAGAAAGTCGGAAATCCTGTCATTTACGACAACAAGGATGGAGCTTGAGGGCATTTTGCTAAGTGAAATAAGTTAGACAGAGAAAGACAAATACTGTGTGATCTCATTTTTATGGGAAGTCTAAACAAGCTGCACTCATAGAAACAGAGAGTGGACTGGTGGTTGCCAGGGGCCAGCGGGGTGGGGGAAATTAGGAGATGCCAGTTAAAGGGTACAAATTTCCGGTTAGCAGACGAATAAGTTCTGGGGATCTAACATATAGCATGGTGACTGTAGTTAACAACACTGTATTATATCCTCTAAAGGTGCTAGGAGAGTAGATCTTAAATGTTTCCAAGACATAGACACACACACACACACACACACACACACACACTGTGGTGATTATGTGAGGAGATGGAGATACTAAGCCTACTGAGGTAATCATTTCCCGAAACAGTCATCCCTCTGTATCCCTGGGGGGATTGATTCCAGCACCCCCGAGGGTACCAACATGGGCAGACGCCCCAGCCCCTTATATAAGATGCCGCAGCAGAGTTGGCCCTCCGCATCCGCAGGTCCTGCATCCTCAGACACCGAACACTAACGTTATATATCAAATCACCACATTGTCCACCTCAGATTTACACAGTGGTATATGTCAATTAGATCTCAGTAAAGCTGGAAAAAATATTAAAAGACAAAACACCACAGTGTAGCCAGACTGTGGAATACTGAGCAGCTAGAGAATGATCTGTTTCTCTGCGTTGTGACCCACGATGCCCAGGGCAAAGAGCAAGTGTGGATAGTGCCTGGTGCTCTCATTTTTGTTTTTGTTTTTAAGAAGTCTTGCCTATAGAGAACACCAAAATATTAAGTGGTTCCCCTAGAGGAGGGCTGGAAACTTGAGGTTACAGGGGGCTTTCACTTTAGATATTTTGGGATTGTTTAGACTTTAGATATTTGGGGATTGTTTACATTTTTTCACTGATTATGTTCTCTCTGTGTATCTCTTTAAACATTTTTGAAAACGTTGCTTAAAACTAACAATTCTACTAGGAGGTAACAAACAGATGAAATATTCAGTTGTAAGAAGCATTCAGCCATAGGTCTAGTTAGTATTACATTAATCAGTAGGCCATGTTTAGGTGCTAAATAAATTTGATAAAGCAACTGCTATCGTAGCCAGAGATGGGGAAGGTCACTTCAGTGGGCTGGTCGCCGATGTATCTGGAAACGAGAAGCTCACGGTTTGGTTGTTCATTTGCTTTATTCCTTGTACTGTTGATGTAAGTAGTAACCACGGGCTTTTTATTTCTGTGGTCCTAAATGTAGCACAGAGGTGTGTACAAATGGGGCTGCGGCTTCTTGTGTTGATCCTGTAGTGAACAGAAGGTACCAGAATAAACCAAAAATGTATTACTAACCCCCCTGGAAAGCAGATTTTTAAAAAAAATCTGTTTTCTGGCTTGTATCTGGGATGCTCACCCAAGAGAAACAGAGGAGTGTGTGTCTTTCTCCCCAAGGCCGCAGTGAGTCAGCCACAGGGTCGGCCCAGCCCGCAGAGTCTCTGTTTGCAGACTGGGCAGGGAGCAGGGCTTTTTTCCTCTGTGACACTGGGAACACCTCTGTCCATAAGACACGTGTGAACGAGCTCATGTGTGGTGTGTGCTTGGCCGGCAGCAGCCGAATCCAAGCTGGCACGTTGATTCTTTGCGGGAAAACCAGTGTTCTAGACCACGCATCTGTCTTACCTGGCCTGGTGGCATGTGATTTTAAGACCTGTTGTTGTGGAGTCTAGTAATTTATTGTAGCTTTTGTGACATGATTTGCATCCTTAGCAGCTGTTATTTATTATTGATGCTCTGTTTAGCCTTTTGTTTATGCCTTTGCTTTAGCATTTATCTGGGAAGCCAGTTATTAGTCTAAGAAGGCACGACGACCGTGTTTTTAGTATCTGTGTGTCATGCCGGCTTTCAAATCTTGATTTATTTTTTCTTTACCCTCTCGAAGGTAGAGACGCTGACTATAGATTTCTTTCCCAAGACGTTGAAACTTGAAACATTCTGGGGGATATTAGCTTAATTCCTTTTTAAAAAAGAAATAGGGACAAACTTTCAAAAGAAATTACCCTTTGGTTCAATAAAATGAAAAAGGGTTTGATGTCTTTTAAGCACCCCCCCAGTGTATTAGGATATTCTTTTTAAAAAGTCCTGTCACAGTGTCTGGCAGATGCCTGCCTTGTGTCTTTAACTTCCCTGCATTTGAGTATGTGTGTGACAGCCTTTGGGCAGAGGGAGAGATCATTTGTATGCTTATACAAATAAGCACAGAGATTTCACTTTCTAGCCCCCTCAAAGAACCAATACCTCAGAATCAGGGGAAGTGGGGCTGTGAGTTGCTGTGCCCTCAGAGCCCTCCAGGCATCCTCCTGGTATGTGCATGTCACTGCACCGGGTGGATTCTGGGATTTAAAAACACATATTTCCCACCCAATTTGGCCGTCATTGGTGAAATAGTGGCGTGTACAACACACGGAGTCTTTTCAGGGGTCCTTTCACATAGGCAATTCTCCTCCCTCCCACGTGGGCACAGTTCCCTGTATTTAACCAATACTGCACCCACTGAGTGTGTATAGGATGGGTCAGCCTTAACTGGACTAAGTTTTAGGAAAAGAAAATATTTTCTCACCTCCATAACTAGGACATGGGAAGGCTTTTGTGAAATGTATTGATTATTCTTATAGAAAGTTTGTTAATACGCTGTCTGCATTCTTTGATCATTTCTAACTTCATCTGTTAAATTAACTTAGTTGGTCTGTGCTTACGTTTTACTTGGATTCGTTTTATAATATTGGAGTATAACTGCTTTTTCTAGTTTATTTCTAGTTTATTTCCCGTAAGTCTGTCAATTCAAAATACGTCTGACAAGTCTGCATTAGTCTGTCGGTGAGACATTTAGGCATCTCTCCCATATATGTTAAATGGAGATAGAGGTACCGTTTCATAGAAGAAAGAACCCCAGGAATACACGCTGTCACATAATTTCTTATAGAATTAATGGGCCAGAGATTTCTTTTAAGAAAATGTGCCTCCTATTGTAGGTAACAGACTGTGATTAGCTTATTTTTAGCTAACGTATGAAGTCATTTCTAAGATGGAGCTATCCTTTAATCTACGGAGCCGTCCTTAGAGTGAAAATACTTGATCAAATATAACCTTAAGTTCTTTAAACCTTAAATTCCTGGTATCTGCAGAGGTTCGGGTGTTTTCAGAGTGAATTAAACTTGTGTAAAGCCTTGGTTTTTACCAGAGCAGCATTTCACCCTTGGCAGTGTTCCATTTGGGACTGGATAGTTGTTTGTTGCGCGGCTGTCCTATGTGTTGTAGGGTATTTAGCAACATCCGGGCCTTGACCCACTAGATGTCAGTAGCACCCCCAAAAATGTCTATAGACATTGCCAGGTGTCCCCAGGGGCAAAATTGCCCCTAGTTGAGATCCTCTGCTCCATGTAATCGTCGCCAAGTACCAAGTGCATATGATTTCTGGTGACGGTCATCACTAAATAGATTTAACTGGTCAAATACTTGTACAAACATAGATAGAAAACTAATCTTTAGGTATCACATTACAGTTTTAAAAGTGCTTTATCTCCTTCGAAACTGAAGCAATCTGAGGTGGAAATTAATTATCACGTAGGTGTCTGAGAAGTGGGAGCTTTCAGAGACTTAAAAGTCTAAAATGGAATACCTAAAATAATCTCCCCAGAGAGAGCAAGTGGAGTCCATAAAGAAACACTTTTAATCTTTATTTTACCTGCAGTTTAAACTTTGCAGCGCCCAAGGCCTCATCTTCCTCATGTCCCGATTTGCCAGGTGCTACCGGGGGCAGGTAACGCCATGGTCTTATTCCAGCCCTGCGGGTGAGGCTGTCCCCATTGACTTAGGAAGAACTCGGCTTCTGGGTTCTTCCACAATTAACACTGGCTTCCCCACTCCCCCGCCCCACCCCGGCCTTTAAATGGAAACTTCCCAAGAGTAAACAGCGCGCGCTGTAATTTCCTCATTTTTTGCCCCATGGCCTGGAGGTGCTAATGAGAGAGGTGATGACAGAAGAGGGAAGCACAGTCACCCACTGAAGTGTCCACTGGCAAAGGGTAAATAGAGTGTCTTATTATAAACATAATACCTTTTCACATATTGAACCCAATCCCAGGAAGCGGTTTTTATTTTTTTTTCCTGTTTTGTTTTGGACAAGACTTGATTTAATCACAGATTGTAAGCTCCCCATGTCTCCTTTTGTTTTCATCGAGGCTGTCGCACCTGCCTTTATCCCTGACCGCTTTACAGCTGAAGGCGCTGTGGTTATCAGACAACCAGTCCCAGCCCCTGCTCACGTTCCAGACGGACACTGACCACACCACCGGGGAGAAGATTCTCACCTGTGTCTTACTTCCTCAGCTGCCTTCTGAACCTGCTTGCCAAGGTAAATGGAAGGACCAGGTTCCTTGGCCCCGAGAATTAGCAGCAGCTAATGCCTGTCCTTAAGGCCTCTCACTCGCACACGGGACTGCGTTGTGTCTTATCTGCCTGCAGAGCCAGCCCAGGTGTGAGGTCATTGCGGGTCTTTTCTGGGAAGCTTCCCCTGTATCTCTGCAGAAAAAACGTGCTGCTCATACCCGTGTATCACATTTGATATTCTTTAAACAGCCTTCTGGTTTTGAGTTCTAGCTCAGGCTGAAAATGCAAATACAGACTCCTAAAAGAGGTAAGAGTCCCTTAAAATCCAAACAGACGGTTTGGAGGATTAGTATTGAACATCTCCAGCAAACTCTTTTTAAAACAGGGAGTTGTTTTGAGTGACTGTACCTTTGTTTTGTAAATTGTGTGTGGTTTAAAAAAGCATTCAGGGCTTCCCTGGGAGCGCAGTGGTTGAGAATCTGCCTGCTAATGCAGGGGACACCGGTTCGAGCCCTGGTCTGGGAGGATCCCACATGCCACGGAGCAACTAGGCCCGTGAGCCACAATTACTGAGCCTGCGCGTCTGGAGCCTGTGCTCCGCAACAAGAGAGGCCGCGACAATGAGAGGCCCGCGCACCGCGATGAAGAGTGGCCCCCGCTTGCCGCAACCAGAGAAAGCCCTCGCACAGAAACGAAGACCCAACTCAGCAAAAATAAATAAATTAATTAATAAACTCCTACCCCCAACATCTTCTAAAAAAAAAAAAAAGTGATTACTTTAAAAAAAAAAAAGCATTCACACTCATATCACATGACTGTCATAAATCCTTTTCTGGGAGCTGGTTTCGATAGAAAAAAGGGAGAAGGGTCTGGGCGAGCGGAGCCACCTTGTCTATCCCAGCCTCGTTAGAGGAGCACTTAAGACCCCAAGAGAACAATGCGGTAGGTTGCGCTGCCAAGCAAAGTACTAGATCCAACATGTGTGGCCAAATCACGGTCAAGAGGAAGTTTCTGAAGTGAGTGTGTAAAAAAGAAGCATGAAAAAGAACTCTATGAATCATGATGACATTCTGGAATGAAATAGTAAATATTGATTTAGCAGATATCTTATGATCTTAAATAGAATTACGCATCCTTGAAAAGAAAGGGCAACCTTGCCAGTCACGGGAACCCTGCTGACGTGGTCTTTGTCCAACAGAGAACCTGCCTCGCTGTGGTGCCCTGGAGAGCTTGGTGAACGATGTGTCCGATGAGGCCTGGAATGAGCGTGCAGTGAACAGAGTCAGCGCAATCCGATTTCTGGAAGATGAAAAGGACGAGGACGATAATGAAACGGTATGCGATTCGAGCTTCTTGGCTTCCACAGACATTCAAAATTTAAAAGGCTTCCGAGATTGAAAGTGACACCTGATAAAGATCTCTCTTATTTTCAAATAGTCTTTTCTCTGTTCTGCCTTCAGCATCTAAGAATTGTTTTTAGAAGGCAAAACTGGGAGTTTCTAAGGTTCTGATTCACCAAATGAGACTTTTTTTGTTTGTTTGTTTGAATAGTTTGTGGGTGCTTCTTTTTCTTTATTTGTGATAGTTACCCCTCCTGCCCCCACTGCTTTCTTAAAATTGGTTGGGAATTTTTTCTTCTCTTTTGTTCCCAGTGAACTGAGTCTCTCCCTGCCCTCCACACCCATTTGTAGCCGTACCGTGGGGATTCATCCATGTTTCACCACGTGGCTTAGCTTGCCTGCTGTCCTCCTGGACTTCTTGCTTATCTTCACATAACCGGGAGCCTTCACCTTCATGCAGAGAGCTTGTGATCTGAAGTAGGATTCCCTTATGGGTTTTCATTCAGAAATCAGGAATAGGTTTGAAAGGACCACTCAGCCCTACTTGCCTCCATCCTCCATATGTGTCTCAGCCATCCAGTTGAGTCAGGGACAACTCTCGGAGTCTTCCTGCAATTTGGCTTTGGCTTCTTAAACTCCTTGCACTAATTGAGATTTTCATAAGCAGAACTCAGAGGGAGTACTTGCAGCCCCCAAGACAAACGGCAGTTTTTAAATTACTGCCTGGAGTCTTTGTTATTCCAGCTGTCCCCAAGTGGGCTTTCATTCACTTACAGTGGCAGAGGGCAAAGTAGGAATTAGGCATGACAAAATGACTCCAATGTAAATGACTTTATCTCATGACTTCTTAGAGCATGATTATTTCACCAGTTACGCGTTGCCTTAGTGCTGCTCCTCCTTTGTTAACCTATCGTAGCTCCTCCTGAAACTCCCGGACTGGCCATTTATAAGATGTAAATGCTGTTTTAGGAGCAGAAGAGCACATAACATGTTAAATAATATAATTTTAAAAACATTGCCCATACCCTGTCACTTCACTTCCCACCCTGTGGTCTTTATTAGAACAATGTGAACTTTCTTCAGTAGGTCATAAATAAAACACAGCGGCAAAATTAGAAAAGAAGTCCTTTCTCACTTCCCTTTTCCTTCACCTCCTGTGCCTCATGGGTTGAAGAAAGCCAGAACCGCTTCAGATAATAGTAGAACATTCTAGGGATTTTAATTTTAGAATTTTTTTGACTCCTTTCTCTTCTTCCTCCCCTCCCCCCACAATTCTATCTCACAAATCGTTTATTTTTTTCTTACTGCACGTGGAACTTTGTTCTTATCGTAACACTCATCTCGTATTTTGCAAAGTATTCTTTTATTCTGAAAGGAGCCCTTCCATCTTGACTAGGTAAGTTATACTAAGCACTTTCATCTTCCCTTAACCACGAGGGAGCAGTTGATATATGCACGTACCTCCAAAGCAAGCTTTTCGCCCACTCTGCCTCTTACTCTGGGAAGGGGAGTCCTGTGTCGGAAAGCTACCCAGGAAGCTTCGCATTTGAAGGAGTGATGGAGTAAAACCCAAACACTCACCCCGCTCCTTGCTTTTCAGAGAACACTCCTGAGACGAGCCACGCCCCACCCAGGGGAGCTCAAGAACATGAAAAAGACGGTGGAAAATTTACGGAACGACAGGAATGCTGCTAAAGGACTGGATTCCAACAAAAACGAGGTCAACCACACCATTGACCGTGTGACCACGTCGGTGTAGATGGCGCGTCCACGTCATACCTCCCGAGTCATTCTGCTGCGGAGCCAGCCTGTCCCCGCGTGGAGCCCCCAGAGGCCCTGGCCTCCACCGGACCCCGCACCGGTCCCCACCCACGCGTCGGGATGCTGCGCCCCCGGGAAGTGCCTTACTCTGATCCGGCAGCCAGTCACTGCACCCACCCGTGGTCTCCGGCCTGATTTTTTTTTTTTTTTTCCCCTAAATTTCAGTTGTTTGTAATAAGTAGAATACACTACTGACAACATCTGACCTTTGGTTTTTGTCTTGTGTTGGGGTCAGGGAGAGCAGGAAGGGGAATTTTGACCCTCCTCCCTCCCATAAAGTGCTGGGACATTGTGAACCCAAGTTCTCTTGGACCTACTGATGAGAGAGAGTTTTACGTATGGGGGAAAAATTGATACTTTTTTAAACCCTTTTTGGCAGCTCAGATGGTGTACATTTAAACATTTTGTATAGGTATTTCATAACAAAAAATATGTATTTCTTTTTGTGATTTTATCTTGGAAACGGTACGTGCAGGAAAAAAAAACAACCACCAGTCCTAAAGTATTTGTTTTTATTTGTACCATCCACTTGTGCCTTACTGTAGCCTGTGTCCTGTCAAACCAGTTGTCACAATGGCATCTTTGAGCAGAGAGGAGGCTGGAAAGGTGGTACTTTGAAAGCAATGTTGGATTTTAATCAGTAATCTACCAGGTGGATTTGTTTTTAACCAAAAAGAAGAGTTACCACCAATTCGTAAATTATGCCAGTTGATTTTTGTTTTTTAAAGATGAACCAAAGGATTAGACTGCTAATATTTCATTTCTTTTACAGTCTGACTTTTTCATGAATGAGTCTCTTAGGATAAGTGTCGTGTCTGCTTGTACCTACTCAGAAGGTATGTGCCATTTGTAAAATAAAACAGAGCAGAAAAGCACAACAAGAAAAAACTGGTTCAGAAATTCAGTGGGGAAATGCATTATGTACTATTAAAGAAAGTATGGTTTTTACTGAAGAAAGCTTTAAAAGTTTTATATCGAGATATAAAACCACAATAAAGCAGAATAACCTACAACCCCGTTAGAAATGTTGCTGTCTTTATAAGTGCAATTTGATTTGTACATAGAGTTTGGATCAAAGTATAACAAAATATTGCTTCAAGTTTTAATTTTAAGTCTGCTAATTTAAGGGGTCTGGGGGTATGTTTTGGTGTGTTTCTGTTGGTTTCTTTTTTTAAAATTTTGTATGATGTGATAAAAGAGGAATGAAAAGAGGACACAGCCTGTCCCTGTGTGGTGTTTAGGAAAATCATGCTGTTGGTGTTGTCCTTTTATTCTTTCCATGAAATAAAGTCACCCTGGACATGAGCCGTTACAGCTTTTTAAAGTTGATTTCTCCTCGTATGTTCAAATGATAGAAGGCAGCCGAGTTCTTTCAGAATGCCCTCCCTTTCCTCAAATACCTGAGCCGCCGGTGGTTTTATGCTAACGTCCTGTGGGTCTGAGTACCCCTTCCTCCCACCCGAGGTGGAGCCCAGCATCGCCTTCAAGTCTGGCGCCTCACCTTGGGTTGGAAGGCTGTCTGGCCAATCAGGCTCCTTAGAAACCTGCTTTCAACCAACCAACTGCGATACCTTCTTTTACTACCAGGAGTTTCACTTTGCTTTTTCGGTGGTTTGTATGTGCGTGTACGTTTCTAAGACTGCTGACTTGAAAGCACATGGCACCTAAGTGGTTTTCGGCTGCTCAGTTTTATCTCTCATTTCCCTCATCTGTGGGCACCCCTTTCCTTTTCTCCGTTTTAAGATTCCGGCATACGCGGCTTTGTTTTGCAAAAGATGATGCCACAGGCTCATGGGCTGATAAGAGCAGCAGATCGGCTTTATTTAAGGAGAGTTTTCTTGACCCTGAAGAACAGATACAACTTCCCTGGTATTTTGTTTGTTTGTCTTCATATAAAGCCCACCCTTCACTACTCAGTTCACCATGGCTTTGGTGGAATTGAGGTGGACAGAATAGTGTGTGTGTTTGAATTTTTCTAGAAAATTCTACGTACCTAATTACTTGTTTCCTTTGGCCTGTTTCTTCTACTTCACATTCACTTGGGGTTTTTTGCTTTGTTTTGCTTTTTGTTTTCAGTCTTGGGATTAGTTTCCTCCCCCTTCCTTGAGCAGGAAAAGTCACCTTCACCTTAGTCGTTTACTCTGGGTGACACTACGATGCTCTTACCCTCCGGATGCTGGGACAGGTGTAGGCGTCATGATGGAAACAGCACCCACCAGGCAGACCCAACCCAAGAACATGCCAGCCTTTTCCAAGGAAAAGGAAACAAATAATTAGGTACATAGAAATTCCTAGAAAAATTTAAACACACACACTGTTCTGTCCACCTCTGTTCCACCAAAGCCATGGTGAACTGAATAGTAAAGGGTAGGCTTTATATGAGAACAAACAAAAACCACCATGGAAGTTCTCTCTGTTCTTCAGGGTGAAGATTTCTCCTTAAATAAAGCCAATCTGCTTCTCTGTCAGCCCATGAGCCTAAGCATCATGTTTTTTTTTTTCATTTAAAAAAATTCTTCCTTTATTGGTAAAAAACAGGGTGATTCTACAAAGCAATTTCAAGGGCCATCAAAGTGTTAAAGACATCAGGTGTGTCAGGCAACAGGCGTAAGCATCATATCTATAAAATAAAACCGAGTATGCCAGAATCTTAAAACGGAGAAAAGGAAAGGGGTGCTCGCAGATGAGGGAGCAAAGTTTCTTGTCGTTATAAGGAAAATTTAAACGTGAAAGGATTGCCTTGTGAGGCCAGTGCCAGAAGTTTCTGACCTTTTCCTGAGGAATCCTTCTCCACAGCCCGGTCAGCCTCCAGCCCCTCTCTGGCCCTTCCTTTAGGAAAGGGAGGAGTAGCTGTAAGGCCTGACTGTTTGTCTTGGGGGGAGTGACAGGTAAAAGCAGGGAAGACGAGTATGACCTGTTCATCCACTTGTTTGTGTAGCCCCTAGTTCCTCTTCTTTAGCAAGGAAATTACACCTAAGTGGATAAAACCTTCAAAATGTAGAGGGGATAAAATCATGAAATCATTGATGATGAAAAGAGGGGCAGGTGAGAAAACTATTGATAGAACAGTTTGCCTGGATCTTCTGTTTTCTTCTGGAAAGTTTGGAGCAATGGTCCTGACCAACCCAATCTTTCTACCTAAAAACTTCCTGGGGTAAAGAAGCACAGGTAAGTCATTTGCACCAGCCTTTGACAGCCATCCTGCCATCTCTTGTGAAATGGACCACACCCAAGAAGGCACGCATAATGGATGGGGTGGAGGCTGGGAAAATTCCTTCTTTGTCGGAAAGTTACTCGGAGCAACCAGTTCTAATCGTATAAGATGACTGACACCCCTGCTACGGGGCATGCTGGCTGGCGCCCGGCGAGGCTGCACAGACACACGCAGTCTGACCAGGGACGGCCTTGGCGCTGCTTGTTAATGGGAGGCAAGCAGGGACCTTGCAGCTGGATGAGAGTTAAAATCTCACATCAGCCTTTAGTGTTGACTTAACCCAACTTTCCAAAGAGCCAATTAAAAAAACTTTAAAATATGGGTAATCAAAAACATACAAAAGTAGAATTATGTAGTGGACCCCCATATACCTGTCCCCCAGTGTCAGCAGTTACCAACACGAGACCAATGCTAAGCCATTTTACAAAATAATTGAGTAGAGTTCCCTGTGCTACATTGTAGGTCCTTGTTGTTTATTTTATATACAGTAGTATCAATCCCAACCTCCCAATTTATCCCTCCCCCCGCTTCCCCTTTGGTAACCGTAAGTTTGTTTTCTATGTCTGTGAGTGTATTTCTGCCTTGTAAATAAGTTCTTTATTTTTTATTTATTTTGGATTCCACATACAAGCGATATCATATGATATTTGTCTTTCTCTGTCTGACTTACTTCACTTAGTATGATAATGTCCAGGTCCATCCATGTTGCCGCAAATGCTAAGCGGTTTTAAAGGAACCAAATTATGTTTTAAAATACATCCATAAGGAGAAGACTGTACAATGAAATAATTAAAAAACTCGGGGGGAGCAGAGAGCAAGTGTACCTTTTAAAGTAGCACTTTGGAGTTAAAAATTTTGAGAGTCAGCACAGCGCAGCCGTTGCAATCATATGGACGCGGGTTTGAATCCCAGCCCTGCCATGTGACTTTGGATAAGCGACTTAACCTCCCCGGTCCTTCATCTCTAAAGTGGGGCAGTGATACCTCTTACAGGCTCAGAGTGAGGATGAAATGGGCTGCATAGGACACGGGCTCTCAGGGAGTGTGTAGCTGCGACTATTACAGGTCTTCGCTGTTGTTGTTATTACAATGGTGTTATTAGCGGCTCTGCACTTCCTACCACGGACTCAGCAGTGCGTGATCACCAGTGTCTTGTTCCCCGGAAATGAGGACACATGCTAGTTCTCTGGTGAAGAAAACTTCATCTGAAAACTCTCTCTTCTACGATATTCTCTAGAGACCCATGAGTTATGTAATGGGTGAGGGAAGTTTTGTCTGGTCAGCTCACTTAATGGGAAGGTTAGCAATGGTCCCCTGGTAACCCCTTCATTGTAACTGGACTTTACTAAGCTAGCCGACCTTAAGGGAAATCTAGTTTCTACCAAGAAACCGTTAAACGCCTAATTGAGAAAAGGGTCTCTGGGTTTCCAGGCCACGTCCCCTCTCTGCCAAGTCCTCAGTGTTCTAGGCTTTGGTCTGTTGTGCCCATTTAGTATCTTAACTCTGTTTCACCTTTGATTTTCATAACTCCCTCCTTTTTCCCCTCTTGCTGTGTTCTGTCTCTTCTCTCTCCAAGGGAGACCTCTGAGGCTTTTCTGTACCAGGACGGGCAAGTAGACTTAAGACATGGAGCATCAGTGGGGAAAAAAAACCTACTGGATAAAAGAAATCAATGCAGCCTGAGCTGGTGCATGTGCGGTCCACTCCCATCTTGCTGGACTGTTTTCTTTTTGAAAAGGTGACAGCTGGCGGGAAGGGGAGACCGACCAGAAGAACCTGATCTGGTTACCTTCATTCAGTAGGCTGTGGGGAAGGTTTGAGACGAGATTTTGTGTCTCACAACTGGCAGATGGACAGTGTAAACTGTGCGAGTGGGCAGTCCCTCCCTGTGACAGACCCCTGAGCTCTGACTGGGTGAGAATCTAATTGGGTTGATCCTCCAAGGGCCTTGCAAGGCATCAAGAGTTTAATTTCTAAGCAAATGATGAGCTGCCCCTTGGTATTGGTGAAATGGCAGTTATGATGGCTGCTGTTTACTGAACACTTACTATGTGCCACACCCCAGGCTGACTGAACACAGTCTCAGTTTTCCAGAACAGCCCATGAGGTAGGTTGTGGCATTTCCCTTTTGCAAAGGAGAGAATTAGGATTCAGCTAGTTTTGATGTATTTGTGGGAGGAGGGAAGCTCCATGTCCTTCTATTCCATCATCTTAACCTCTCCCCGCAAGATTCAGATAGTTTTCACGACTTTTCCAAGATCCAACAGTAAATGACAAAGTTGAAATTTGATTCACATCTCCATTGACTAGACTCTGATCTCCATTACTCCCTTATTTTCCTTTGCCCCCCATCCCTCCCTCAGCTAAAACACTGTGAAGCCGCAACTATATTCAGAGCTGTATTTATTGTAGACGCGATTGCTCTGTTTTAATTTTTTGGGATCATTTAGGCCTGGGTTATGGACAAAGACTGGCATAGAACTCAGTGAAATTTAGCACCATCTCTGCAGACCTGGATCTTCCTCTGTGCCCAGTTTGGGTAGCAAATGCTATGCCCCCCACTCCCCTCCACCCCTCCCCCTGCCCACCCCACATCATGTCCTATGGCAAGGGCTATGAAAACGTTCATGGGATCTCTGTTCTACCATCTCAGACTGTGTGCAATCCTCGAGAAGCTTGGGAGAAAAATATTTGGTTAGTGGGTGACCAGAAAAAAATTGATATATATATTTTTAATATTGACTGAAGTGACAGTTGGGGAACGGGCTCTTGAGAGAGCTCTAACATGTTTCAAAAATTGGCAGTTAGCCCTGGCGTGAGCTAGTTAATCAGGAACGATCTTCATCCTCACTGCCTTTCACAGCCTCCCCTTGGAGAAAAGGCAGATAGGGAAGACTTGGAGATCTAGAGTGCTGCAGCTTGATCTCGATGCAGTTTGAGGGGAAATAGGAAAGGTGACTCGTGATTTATTATTTCAGATCCTCCCTTTAAAAAGTGTTGTGAAAGATTTGACAAATAGTGATTACTCCCCTTTAGGAATTTTCGTTTAATCATAGACGCAGCAAAGCAGAAGAATAGAAACCTTGTGTGACTGAGCAGCATTTAATTTTGTTGGAAACTGCCTCGATCACCCTGGTTGTAGGAAGACACAGCCTTGGGCAGTCTTCACGTGGCAGGAAACCGGGAGCATCGGGGCCTGATGGACACCTGATACCATGTAAATAGAATCCACAGAAGCTTCTCCAGAGGGGCTTTCTAGAGCTAAGGTCTGGCTGTTTGCAGACAGGTTTGCTCCTGTCTGGACCCCAGCATCCTGTGTTAACACACCCGGCTGCGGCCTCCCATCCTTCCCTGCCGTAGGTGTGAGGGCTTGTTTGTTTAAACCTTGATGAGCACTGACTGCTTGGAAAAACAAAACAACACACTCACTTGTCTGGGCATAGAATATTCTTCCTGAATTGTTGTCCTGCCCATTGGCCCAGAGGCACTCTGGGTGGGGCGAGTTTCGGGGTTGGTTTGGGGAGTTTCAGGAATGGGCTCTGGGCTGGGTCTGTCAGGTGGGGGTTGCTCTTGGTGTCGTCATTCTGGAACGTCTGAGGGTCAGAGAGCATCCCCCTTAGATGACTGCGGGGTTGTTAGGTTCTGGCCCTGCCACTTTCTCCCGTGAGGGTGGACACAGCTGGATAAGCATTTACCCTAAGCCTAGCCCTAACCCTGCAGGATGGGAGGGAACCCTCATCTGGGTTGTATTCTCACCTGGACACCTGAAAAATCACCGGTTGGATGGGGTCCCTGCTTGGTGGTGACTGCCTCCCATCAGCGGCTGCCTGTCTCCACATCTTCGTCCCTCCCCAGCCGTCACCCCGTGTTGATGTTGCCATCGGATGAAGGTGGTTTGCCCAGGGCCTGGATGGAAGCAGACCTTTGGAAACCCAGCGTTTGTCACCTGTGGTGATTGACTCTAAGCTAGCTACCCAACCTCCTTTACCGCATCTTGGTGTACAATTCCCTGTAGCACATAGGTTGTTAGAAGAAACATGTCAACAAAATACGCTGAAGCTCTGGCCTGGTTCTTTCCCTCTAATCACAGCTGCTGGTGATAGGATCGCATCACTCTTTAAGGAGCTGGCATGGGGCGGCCAGAAAAATCAGTGCCTGCTGCCCTGTCTCCCCCCTCGGTGCTCGGGGGGCGGGGGCGAGCCCATTCCTGCTGGGACCACTACAACATTCTGTCTTTCTTGGAGGCAACGTGCGCCAGAGCCACTTGGTGGCCCTGTTAAATTGGATTGCTGGGTCCCACCCCCAGAGTCCGATTCGGGAGGGCTAGGTTGGGGCCCCAAAATCTGCATTTCTGACAAGTTCCCAAATTCCCAGTGTAATGGCTGGCCCAAGCGCCCACACTAAGAGAATCACTGCTCTGTGTATGGGGAGGAGCAGAAGCCTTAGATTTGAGCAGAGCTGGGTTTAAAAGCTACAGCACTGGGGCTTCCCTGGTGGCGCAGTGGTTGAGAGTCCGCCTGCCGATGCAGGGGACACGGGTTCATGCCCCGGTCCGGGAAGATCCCACACGCCGCGGAGCGGCTGGGCCCGTGAGCCATGGCCGCTGAGCTTTCGCGTCCGGAGCCTGTGCTCCTGCTCCGCGGCGGGAGGGGCCATGGCAGTGAGAGGCCCGCTTTTTTTTTAGAAAAAAAAAAAAAAAAAAAAAAAAAAAAGGCTATAGCACTTACTTAATTTTGAGACCTTGAGAGTTTTCTCTTAATTTCCCCAAGTCTTAGTTGACTCAGTTTTAAGATGGGAATGATACCTAGTGGAAGATATTTTTAGAGAATTAGGGGACAAAGCTGGCACAGAGTAGGCTTTCAGGAATTGCCTGCTCCTCGGCTGACCTGAAGTGTGCGTGCAGTGGTCCCACAGGTGGGCGGAAGGGCATCTGGTCTCTTTAGCCAAGGGCTGGGCTTGAGGCTTCCGTGAACATAACCAAGCTAATGGGAGTCGAGGAGGTGCCACCAGAATTAGACACTCTGCTTCCCTGTGGGGCAGCTCCCCAGAGGAAGCCTGGGAATGCTCATGGCCAGATGGGATCAACACTTCCTGACTTGCCCGATGGCAGCAACTGTGTCCTATTCATTTGTGTGTCTGTGCCTGACACTGCAGTCCCGAATCTCCGAACCCATAACCTCTCTTACACCTGGGCTGTTGGAGGAAATCTCCCGACCGCGATGTCTCTAAACATTTCAGGGTCCTAAACCTCACCTGTGTTCTTCATGCGTTCATTTTAGCGTCTTAAGAAACTAAAGTCATGTTGCTTTAAGTCAACTGTCCCAAGGTTTCATTTTTCTCCCCCAATCCATTATCCTCCTCCTTGTTATTGCAAAGATGATCTTCAAAATGAGTATCTGGTATGGAAAAAAAAAATCAATACATAAATGTTAAATTATATGCCTCGTTATTATCTAAAACAAAATTATATATATCATTAAAACTATTGGTGGAAAAACCCAAACGAACTTTCTGGCCAAGCCAATACTTTCATAGAGATCTGACTGGTGGCGCTAATCATTTATCATATAATTTCCAAATAAGTTGTGCATTTTTAAGACTTGTTTAATGTAGTGGTCACTGAGAGATGTGTTTCTCTGAGCCATGATTTGCTTTGGGAACAATAACAAACTTTTTTTGGACAATATTCCTATCAAAACATTTAAGTGTGGGGGGTCCTTAAACTATGGCTCACTGCCTGTTTTTATAAATAAAATTTTGTCACACAGCTGTGTGTGTATTTGTTTATGTACAGAGATTGGCCCTCAAAACCTTTTAAAATATTATTTGGCCCTTTACAGATAAAGTTTACAGGAGTTTCTGCTTCTAGTCATAGGTCCCATATGGTACTTTTGCCACCAGAGGGCGCTAAGTGTCCTGTTTGCTTATCACAGCCAGAGGCCCATCTGGACACACTGGCTTCCTGCAGGGGCTGAACTCAGAGAGCCTGCACCTTGGTCCCCGCCTCTGACAGTACAGCCTTCCTGCCACTTGCTCTGCCAACGTGGGATGCTCTGGGACATGAGTCCCAGGGCCACCCCTTCTCAGAATGCTCAGGGGCTAGGACAAACCCTCGGTGCCCTTCCTGGGCCCCATGACCATCCTAGGCCTGGCTGAACAATATCGTTTTCTGTGACTTGTTGTCTCCATAATTGAAATTATTTAGCATCCTGCAGGAAGAGTTACAATATTTTAAAAATTGGAAAGGCAGCATTTTTAGATACCTGAACGCCTGCCTTATTTTATGGGGGAAAAGGCAGGCTTTCCCATTCCCCACTAGGGGCGCCCACTGGGCATCCATGCTGGGCTCTCCTTTCCCCAGACCCCACTCCCTGGTCACAATCTGCTCTCCTTAGCCTCTCTCCTCACTTTGCTCCATCAATGACCCACTTTGCCCCTTAACTTCTGCGGCTTCTATAAACTTATTTAAATCGTATCCTAAGTAAGCAATAAACCTTTATCTTAAGTCCCCTCCATAACTACCTGTTTCCTCTTTTCTCTGCCAAGTTTCTTGAAAAAGAGGTCTAGTCTTGCTCTCCCTCCTTCTAACCCCCCCACCCTTTCCACCCAGTTCCGTGGGTACTTCCTCCAACACGCTGTGGAAAGTGCTCTGATCAGCTCACCAGACCTCCGTGTTGCCATATTCAATGGACATTTTCCCCAGCTTTATTGAGATATAACTGACATATTGTGTAAGTTTAAGGTGTAGCATGTGTTGACGTGATACATTTATATTTGCAAAATAATGACCACCGCAGCATTAGCTCCCACGCCGGTGGACATTTTGATTCATCTCTTGTGTTTCTAGACCCGTCGGCTCTGCTGGCTTTGGCTCTGCGGACAGCCCCTGCCTCCTCGGAACTCCCATCCGTGCTTTTTCCAATTATTTTTATTGCAAATCAATTTATGAAGGAAACTTCCACATAGTAACCCAGTATGGGTTACTCAGCTGAAACTAACCTTTCCCAACACAGTCCTTATCCTTGACTATATGCAAGAACTCTAATAATTCCAGTTTCCTTCTTCTTCAGTGCTGGTCACAACCAAGTAATTGATTTCATAACCCAGTAATGGGTCCAATTCTGTAGCTTGAAGCCCATGCCTTTGCCTCCCCTGACTCTCTTTTCTCTGCTTCTCCTCACACATCTCTCACCATCCTCCTTGGTCCCTTGGAGGGGTCCCTTGGTCCCTCCTTGGTGTTTTCTGATAGTCTCAGCATTCTGCCTTCAGCTTTCTGTTCCTTACGTATGCGTTTCCCCTAGGTGGTCCCATCTTTCCTCTTCATGCTGCAGACTGCAAAATCCATCTCCACTCCAGACCTGCACACTGTACTCCTGCAGGAAATGATGTCGGCCCCAGATTCGATTCCCAGAGACCTGCCCTGGGTCAGGTCAGGGGAGACTGGTCATCGGGTTGAAACAACCTGGGGCTGATCTAGGACAAAGCCACCCCCAAAACCAAAATAAAAAGCCATCTGGGTTTTTCTGCGTGGACCTTAGACAGAGCCAGCGTTCTCCATTGTAGAGTTCCCCAGTTTCTCTTCCCTATGTTTCTCATTCCCTGCTCTTTTGTTAGAAGTAAGCCGCTAAGCCCAGCCCACACTCTAGGGGACTCGTCTGGCTTTATCATCCGTAGAAGAAGAGATAATAGCTCTCCTTTACTGAGTGACTGCCATTATGTTTCAGGCACTATCCAGGCTGCAGAACACACACTAGTTCAATTCAGTTTTAATTCCCACAACACTCGGAGCTTGGTGGTCTTATCCACATTTGGATGACTAAGACATGGAGGCATAAATAGGTAACTGACTTGCTCACGGTGGCAGCTCTTGTGCCTGAACCAGGCCTGTTCGATTCCTCCAATGGTCACTTGCAAAGGCAGTCCCAGCCCCAGTGCTTGCAAAACTCTTCAGCCCAAAAGCCAAACTGGGGTTGGTGCTGACAGAAAGTCAGAGAGAGACACAGAAATACAAGCTACTCCAGCACGGCCTCTTGATTGGTCCCCCAGGTCAGGCTCCTGGCCAATCAACTGCAGTGGGGGCGGGGGCGGGTGTGGGGGGGAGTCCAGTTGAATAAAAATGGCGGAGGGTGATGAAGCCCCAGGAAGCTTCTTTCACTTAAATGGCATCTGTGGTTCAACTGGTAGGAAGTCGTGTGGGAGGGAGCCGGGGAGGAAAGAAGGGGAAGGTGAGGTGTAGTGGGCGTTTGTGACATGGGTGTGGTGAGGAAGGGGTGGTGATGAGAGGAGATTGGGCTTGGAAACGGAACACATGGGGGAGGTAAAGAGATTGGTTCCAGAAGAAGAGGAAAGGCATTTGCCTACTTGACAGGCCTGTTGTGAAAACTTCTGAAGCAGAAATGTAGTTTCATGGTATCTAGTGAACTTTTGGAAGAGAGATACGATGTCATCATGGAATAAGAATCGCAGGTGGGTGTTCCCCACATATTAAAGATGCCAGGGAAAAGCCTACCCGAAATGGGCATTTTCAGTGGCGACCCCCATTTTCCCCACCACTGGACGCCCTGTTGGGCCAGGCTTCCCCGTTACATTTATGCATCGTATCGAGCTAACCTCTGCCTGCCTCTCAGTCTGACAGTATTTCAGCCTAAGAAATAGAGGATTTTCCAGAGCTACGGCTGAGATAAACTCCCCCGTTCACTTTCTGGACACAGCCCATCTTTTGAGAGTTGCACAGCGTGGAGGCACTGTTTCTATTCCTGTGGGTGCCTGGTACTCCGACTTTTACTGTCCGAAGTCGTTTCTTTACCATCTTTGAATGGCAAACAGGGAAACTAGATGACGGCGTGAAGACAAACTAGAAACCACTTTACTTCTGGTTTGCTTTACTGTTGTGATTTCCCGGGTCACTGGCTCTGAGATGGAGATTGGCGTGCAGGAGATTTGCTGGGAAATGTTCTCTGTGGCAACCGTTGAAGGGAGTGTGAAAAGCAGGACTGGGCGTCTGGGGAAGCCAAACAGCAAGGCCACTGGGGCAGAGGCTTCAGGCTGTCTGATGGGTGCTTGGGAGCCCAAGTGAAGCAGGAAGGTGGCCTTTGCACCCATGACCAGTAATTAATGTGGCCTTCAGTGGAGGTCGGCTCCTGGGTTGGGGTGGGGACCCACGGGCAGACATCAGCGGCCAACTCACTGGACAGTTGGGCTGGCAGCACCCCACCTCTGAATGAGCATCTGTGCTGCCCGCTCTGCAGATGTTGTGTCCACACCAGCAATCTTAAATATCTAGTTATTGTCTGGGTATTTGTTCAATTTCAAGTTTTCTCCTGGGATTCATTTTTTTAAAAAAATATTATTTATTGTATCTTGTGGCAAGAGATTAGGAAATTATTGACTTCTTAAACAACACTGTATCCTGACTCCAAATGCCCAAAATTGTCTTCTGAACCTGAAGCACATAGTTTATATTTTTTCTCCTCTTTCTGGTTCTTAATCCCAGGAGAGCCTTCACTGTCTTCTATATCGTGAATTAGGACTAAACCACTCAGGATACAATTTGTCAGTAATGGTTTTAGCTAATCAAAGGGCTGGAGAGGTTGGATTCTTTTACTTTTTTTTTAGGGAATATTTAAAAAGTTGTTGTACAAAATGGCAAATAGTCCATGACCTCCTGTTTCCTTGATTTGCTGAAGTCTCCGTTTCTCCATCATCAACCGAAAAAATCCAAAGTCAATGTGGGTGCTCAGCATCCAGTGAGAGATTGGCCAGGAGAACAAAAGCCTCCTTATTACTCCGCTAAAAAGGTTTAAAAGGGCCAATGGCCACTTTGATTTTTATCCAATATACAGTTATATTTTATGTGCATTTCAAAAAATACTATATAAAATTGTCTCATTTTATGCAAACACACAAAAATTGCCTCAAGGAGCCCCAGTCTGAGGGGAGACACAGCCCCGCCCTCAGGGAGCCCCCGTCTGAGGGGAGACACAGCCCTGACTCAGGGAGCCCCAGTTATCCTTAGAAAGAGTTGGAATTTGCTGGGGCTCTCGCCTCTCCCAGTAGCCCCCAGCCAGGTGTCTGCCCCCTCCTCAAGGCCTGCAGGAGGGTCTTCAAAGTGACCCACTCCAGACATCTAGGTCTGGGCCTCTTAGTCTCAAAGTCTAAGTAGGTGGAAGAGGGGCCCTCCTGAGAAAGCTCAGTCCAGAAACCAGCTGGACAGCTGAGTTAAGGAGAGCTGCTTCGGGGTAGGGATGGACCAGACTTCCCAGAGCTTATCATTAGTTTTCTCCTGCTGAGATGGGGGTGCAAGTGTGAGACACAGCCTGAGGTTCCCTGAAGGGACCCAATGGGCCACCCGGAGGGGCTGACATGGCTCAGCAGAGAGAAGCTAAGGATGGGAAGGGCTCCTAGGAGCTTGAGGATGGAGACACTTGTGTTGGGGTGGAGAGAACTACAGGGAAAGGTCCACACTGACGATGGGCGTTCCCAAAACACATACACAAGCACCAGGGAGGGGGACAGTCAGCTTTCCCCATGGCCCGGCCCAGAGGGCATGAAGCCAGACATCAGTGCCGGTCAGGGGATTACTCTCCTTCCTCCTGACCCCATCCTCTTCTTCTCACAGATCTTTCTTCACCACGACAGGGGGCAGTTCTGCGGGGCTGGCATCCTGCCCGGAGCATGGCCTCCCTCGAGGAAGGTTCCCATCTCACGCCCATCGGACAGGGGCCTGGGTTTCACACTTCTGGATCAAGGATGTTTGCCTTAGTTATAAGAGACTAGAAAAATCAGAGAGACAGCCCGGATTTTCAAAGGGTCTGGAGAAGCTGGGGGACGAAAATGATTTTCTGCCTCTATTTCCCCATGTCAGACTTGTTTAATAATTCAAATTTTCCTGCCTATTTTTTAACTTGTAAAGGATGGGAAATGTTTATTATTCCTCGTGATTTCTGCCATAATTAAAGGAAAGAAAATCAAGGGGCAAAGCAATGCGCTAAGGAAACTTTCTAAAAGATGGCTTCTGAAAATTGGCAGGATGATGTGTGCGTGCGTGCGTGTGTGTGTGTGTGTGTGTGTGTGTGTGTAATCAGTGAGTCCTTTTCCTTTTTCCCCTTCTCAGAGTAAGGGGCATGGATACCTGCATTTCTGTTTTAATAGGCACTTCTTGGTAAGCATCCTAAACCTTTCCGGCCCCAGCCTAGCTGGACTGGTGCCAATGCCCTCCATGTAGGATAAAATTAGTGGGGAAGTCGATCACCTGGTCCCGTCTTGCCTCCCAGGATGTGGTAAGAGGCTCCTGAAACCTCCTAGGAGCTCCTTTGCCAGGTTCCCACTGGGGCTCATTACAGGGAAAGGTGGTTTTCTGGACATGCTCAGCTCAGCTAATGAAAAATGGAAGGAAGAGTCAGTCCAGTGCAAGAAGCTGAGGAGACAGAGCTTCCACCTGTGAACGTGAGAGAATAGGTCCTTGGAAATAGAATATACTAGGTTTTAAAAAAATTAGTTTTAGGCCTTTCTCTTTGCAGCTATAAAATGAAATATGAAATATTAACTAAAATATTAACTAAAATATGAAATATTAACTAAAGAAATATGCTTCTACTTATAGTCCCCAAAAAAGTGTGCTCTGAATGGAGATGATAATATTGCCATTTTGGGTGATGCTTTCCCCCTGTCTAGTGTGGGTTGCCTCGATTCTCCCCATCCTCTCAGCACTGGTCCCCTTTGTGTTTGGTGGCATGTTGCCATGGTACCATCAAGAAGCACTTTCCTGCCATGACCTGTTAATGGACTTTTCTATTCTCAGGATCAGGAAGGGAGTGGGGAGGAAGAAGAATATCACTTAATGACTCGAATTAATTGAATGAATGTCAGTGAAATAATGGTGAACGTATCTGTATGCAGAAGAGTTAAAAATAATCCCTCAGCAAAATACTCTTCATGCACAGCGTGCTCCAATTGTGCATTTAAAAATTACATTTTTATTTTTTTTTAGTTTGCTTTGAACTTTCCAATGCTTGACCCGATACTGGAGTTTGCCTCAGAGGACTTAGTCAGAAGATTATCTTCTTATTAGATCTTAACAGTCAGTTGACATTGTATTGTTTCTTATAGGACATCACTTTTGCAAACGAAGGTGCTTCCTCTATAGTGATTTAAAATTTTTTCTGTGTATCCTAAACAAGATTTTTTGCTATAATTATTCATTGTTGGCAGCACTGCCTACAGCTTTTAAGCTTTTAAACAGCTTTGAAGGCTGTTTACTGATTCTTTTAGTAGGTTGTCTCTCATTTCGGTAACTCCAGGTTTAAAAATTTTACAGAGTCAGCAAAATCCCTCCAAATCACTGTCTCTTTGAATGGCTTAATGAAATAATTGATTCTATTTTTAAGCACTTTACGTTTTTGCCCCTCTGTATTTATATTAAAAAAATGTTAAGCCTTTAAACTTGAAGGTACTAAAGATGTGGCTTTGCCCAGGCATCTCTCTTAAGACAAGGTGAAGACGCGGAAAGGAGGACCATTTGGGAGGGTTAAAGTGCTGGTATCTTTAGAATGTCTGAAGAAAGTGCAGGAATAAAATATGGCAAAGAGTGAAAATAATCTATTAAAGATGTTCTCTATGCCTTACAATATTGTTCACCAACAGAGTGAGCACTATATTGTTAGATGAATGTTACCACTCTGCTTTATCACCTTTGTAGAGGCTGCAGAACATTTATTTTTCTCCTTGAAATCCGAAGCAGGAGCCAGTCCTTTGGCAACCTCTTGACTATTAGAGTCAAAAGCAGTGACCAAAGAAATCCCTGGAAAGTTTTCATGAGAAATCGAAGAAGCTACATGCACAGTGAGGATTTGGTTGTGGCCAAGAAGAAGAGGGTGATTTCTTTGATTCTGCTTTCAGCAGTTTGCATCAAGTTTCCAGCCACGTCTCTGGAGACACTCAAGGTTACTCACATTCTAGGAATGACACGCAGATATGGCAGTCCTTCAAGGTAAAGCTATCCATGCAGGAATATGTTGCCATCTTGCCACTTGGAAGCATTCTGCTAGATGGCAGATGGCCTCGTTGGGTCTTGGTGTATGTGTGTGTGTGTACATGTGTGTGTATGCACACACAGGCATGTGCTGTGGTGTGTGAGTTGAAATACACAGTGTATTTATCCATTGCAGTCGATTTCTCTGGACCCACAAATTTAGAAACCACAAGTTATTTTCAGGCTTGAAAAATAAAATTTTCTTAGTTTGATAGTATAATATAAAAAAAGTTTACCTTGCACTCTTGACATCTGAAGTGGGGTTACAAGGGCAGAACTGGCTCGGGAGATGGTGGCTGTGTCTTAGTCTGTGACCTATTACTGACTGGCTGTGTGTCCCGAAGTAGGTATCTAAATCTTTAAGAGATTTAATCTGTATGGTGTCCAAGTCCCCCATACAGAATCTGTGGGAAACAAAGATCTTTCTCTTAGGTTTTTCAAGCTCTTGAAAAGCCAGGCATTTAGAGGAGTAGCATAGAGAAATAGAGAACGCCACTATCTTAATGAGTTTTATAAAAACTTTTCAGAAAGTCATGCCTGGACTGAGGCACACGGTTGATTCATTTCTATCAGGGGTGTTTTCTCCTCTCTTGGCACCCTCGTCCCTTCCTCTCTTCTTTTAGAAAATGCTGATCCACACAAAGAAAATGAACACTTTCTGAATATTTTGGTGAATTTCCTTCTAGGTAAATTATAGCTATTTGTGAAGAAAAATACAAGTGTTAGAAAATAAAACATTACAACTTAGAACTGAAAAAACCCGAGAACTTTCTTATATCTTAACTCATGACCTGGGTGGTTTGCAGAGTTTATTAAGCTTCTAGTTATTCAACTAGAAGCTATTAAAATGCAAATGTTAGAAAATACAAAACACGGAAGACTATTGATTAAGAGCTAATCGTGTCCCTAATGGTAATTTGAATATTATTTTTAAGAAACGAAAGCAACTCCTGGACAGTTTCCTAGGCTTTTGCATCTACAATGTAGACAAACAGAAAGCAGCCCAGATGTGAACACAGTTATTTTGCAGAGGAACGCAGTCACAGATATTCCCATTTGCAGAAATTTGCCTGGGATGAGAAGTATTGGCTCAGACATTCCACTTACCTATAAATATTTTAAAAACACCCCGAGGCCTACAGGAAAAATAACTGCCCCTATTTTGTGTGCTTGTCCTTGGGGGAGAAGCAGAGCTGATATGTGAACATTAATGGCATAGATTCACTTTTGAAAAGTAGCTCAGCTCCAAATTGTGAGTCAGAAACAATTTCCTAGCTGAGTGGCTCTCAGTTTTACCATGGGTTGGGAACACCTTTTTCACATCTAAAAAGAGTGACAGACATCTCCTTCCCACAAAACAAAGTAAAATAAAACAAGAAACCCCACACAAAATGCTGGTAGCCATTATATTTTCACTTCTTTCAGTTGAGTAAATAAAGCAATAAAAAAGTTACTATGAATTTGGTAATTCTTCAAGAAACTTGTATTCCTTTTTCTCCTTTCCCTCGATTTTCTTTTGTATGCGTATTGACTTTTTAGTTACATATGTATTTTGATATGCCACCTCAGATTCTTTGTGGGAAGAGTATATGTATTAAAAAAGAAAATTAATTTAGGAAGTTTTTATAGGGTAAGTTATTTGGTAAACTTAGGAGTGGTTTACATTTAAACTATTTAAAACTGCACATGCACAGAGCTTAAGAAGTCAGACAAGTATACAGGGCTTCCAATAAAAAACGCAGCATGCCACTGGGAATCTCCCAAATTTCCACTCCTTGGCAACAACCGCTTCCAACCAAGTGAGCTGTTTTACTGAGATTTATTTCCATATCCCTATATGGCAGATTTCTGTTGTTACTTCTTTACTGCAACTTTATTGTTACTAAAGTTTTGTAGTTTTAGTCATCATGTATTGATTGATAGTCTTGCTTATTAATACTTTCGCTTTTGGCCTACCATACATTCGACTTTCTGCCTTCTCCCCTCCCTCCTAATACAGATATACAAGAATTTTGGTTAGAGGAATATTCAATGCTATTATTTTTGCTATAAAAATGCTAGTTGGGAGTAGGGGAGGGATGTACTGGGAGCTTGATATTAGCAGATGCAAACTATTATATATAGAATGGATAAACAACGAGGTCCTACTGTAGCACGGGGAATTTTATTTAATATCTTGTGATAAACAATAATGGAAAAGAATATGAAAAAGAATGTATACATATGTATAACTGAATCACTTTGCTGTACAGCAGAAATTAACATTGTAAATCAACTATACTTCAATACAATAAATTAAAAAAATTAAAAATGCTATTTTAGGGCTTCCCTGGTGGCGCAGTGGTTGAGAGTCCGCCTGCCGATGCAGGGAACATGGGTTCGTGCCCCGGTCCGGGAAGATCCCACATGCCGGGGAGCGGCTGGGCCCGTGAGCCATGGCCACTGAGCCTGCATGTCCGGAGCCTGTGCTCCGCAATGGGAGAGGCCACAACACTGAGAGGCCCGTGTACAGCAAAAAAAAAAAAAAAATGCTATTTTACAGATAAGGCAAGTGACGTACAATGATTACTTTTTCTCTTTTGTAAAATGCTTTATTTTCCTTGGAGTTAATAATGGTTTGCTTCATTATTTTATATGCTTGTCACCAATTCAACCCCATACTCTTGTCAGTTGTCTAGATTTTATCAGCTGCATTAAGTCCTGTTTATTCATCTTCTCGAAGAAATCCCCCATTGTGTTTCCTAACTTGCTCTAAACTCTCCTAGTTTCTCTCAAGACCTGCTTCAGAATCGTCTACTTGGGAGCTTCCTGCACATCTTCTTGGTGATTTTTTTTGCTCCTATGTTGGATTACTTGTTTTTTGCTTTCTTTGTCTTCCTGTTTCTTGGTTTACTTCCTTGTTTCAGTGTGACATAATCTTTGGTAGCTTTCTGAGAAAAGTATATTTGAGAAAAGGTTTTTCAGACTTATCAGAAAATATTTTTTATTTCACTGTAACTTTTAATCAATAGTTTGGGTATATAATTCTAGGTTGGAAATCATTTTCCCTTGTAATTTTTACTTCTAGTTTCCAGTTTCTGTTGGGTTTTCCAATGCCGTTCTGATTCTTGATCTTTTGCAAGAAAAAAAAAATTGAAGCTTTCAGGATCTTCCCTACCTTCCTGTTGATCCGAAATTTCACAATGCTATTGCTTCATGTAGGTTTTATATTCATCTATTATATTAGAATTTTGTGTACCTTTCAAGGTGAAAATTAATTTTCTTCAAATATGGGGAATTGAAAAAAATTATCTTGACTATTTACTCTCTTTTTTTCTCTTCTCTCTCTCTGGATTTTCTTTTTTAATATTTATTTGTTTTAATTTTGGCTGCATCAGGTCTTAGTTGCGGCATGAGGGATCTTCGTTGTGGCACGCGGGATCCTCTGCTGCTGTGCATGGGCTTCTCTGTAGCTGTGGCGCAAGGGCTCAGTAGTTGCAGGGGGTGGGCTTAGTTGCTCCGCAGCATGTGGGATCTTAGTTCCCCGACCAGGGATCGAATCTGTATCCCCTGCATTGGAAGGCAGATTCTTAATCGCTGGACCACCAGGGAAGTCCCTCTGGATTTTCTATTATTTGGATCTTTGAGCGACTGGACTTTCTAATTCTCTATCTTTTAATTTCTATTTTCCATATTTTTGTTTTACTTTCTGGAAGATTTCTTCTTCCTTCTAAGTTTTTTATTTCTGCTGTTATATTTTTGATTTCTCGGAGCTCCTTTTTTTGAAGTATTTTTTTGCTCACTTAAAAAAACAGTGTCCTATTCTTCGTGGTTGCCATATGTTCTCTTATCTTTTTGAGGATATTAATGATATTTTGTGAAGAAACTTTTTCTTCCTGCATTGTATCTGTCAGTTACTTTTTTTCCTGTTATTTTCTCTGGTCTCTGTCTTTCATATGAGACACTATCCTCAAATATCTGGTGATCCTTATTTGGGTGCTTCTTTTCTTCTTTTTTGGCCGCGCTGCATGGCTTGGGGGATCTTAGTTCCCTGATCAGGGACTGAACCTCGGTCTGCTTATTCTTAAGTGGGGCATTAAGTTGGCTGGAAGCTCCGTGTCTGTGAATGGGGCTGGTTGCCATGGTCTGTCCTGTAAGGCAGTCTGGTCATGTCAGTATCTTTAGAACTTTTCTACTGGGCTGGTGTGAATTACCAGAGTAGTTTCCTCTAATTTTTTTCCTGAAATGTCTGTACCCAGTTTCCAGTAGCTGGTGGGGAAGGCGGAGGAAGGTATCTCAAATTCCATCTTAACTTTTGCTTAATTCTACCTATACGGTTTCATAGAATGATTTTTTTGTGGGTTCTTTAGATGTAAAGAGTAAAGGAAAAAGCCTCTAAGCCCTGGGGGAATTTTTATGGTCATCCTACAAAAGCAGGAGGGACCCTCACTCAGAGTTTGGTTCAGGTGTTGAGGCTGATGACATCATAAACACACCAAAGGGGTGTGAAATGGTTTGTTAGTTACATAATGGGGATTTCTGAGGGTGAGCAGGCAGGCCTCTCATGCAGGTTCAGAATGGCTTGAGCTAGGAAGGGAAGGAGCGAAGGAACCTGACCTTTTCTTTTGTGGTCGGTGGGGGGTGGGCTGGGGTGAGGGTTCACGTGCAGAGAGGATGCTGTGGTTTGAATCTTCCCCCCCGCACCAAAGCAGGGAGCACCCTGGCTTTCTTACCCGCTTCCTCAGATGCTGGCACAAGGGGAAGAGGGAAGGGTGAGGTTTGAGATGATAAAAGAAATTTTCACATATTGAGATTATAGGGAAGTCATTCTGGCTTATACATGAGTTAACTTGAATTTGACGCCAACTAAAATAGCCTGTTTGTGGCCTATCAAACATACATTGTACATCTGCCTTAATTATTAAAGAAAAGTAAAGAAAGTCCATGTTCAAAATAATGATTAGATGCCCCTCTTCCTGGGACGCCAATGCTGGTCCTCCTTGGATGATAAGACTCCCTTCCCAGGTACCAAGGCCATGCTGGACATGCTGTATGTCCACGTGCTGGTCTGTTTTTTTTTGAAACCTTGGAGAAATGTTTCCCTGATTTGTTTAATGTTCTTTGATCTGACAAGATGTAAAACTGTGCTGAAAACCCTGCTTCTCGAGAGCAGTTTCTCAGAGTGATCTGGGAAGCGGGCTTCTGGGCTACAGTCCTCAGTTTGACTCAAATAAAACTCTTTTCTATTCTTTTTTTTTTTCAGAGTTCATTAACTTTTATTGAAATAAACACAGGAAAAAGCAACCTCCACTCTTTCATAGCATGTTTTACATATTTGCAGGTGCAGAGAGTTCTCCTAGGAAAAGGAGATTTTGTTGATATTGATAGACATCAAAAACGAATATGCATTAGTATATAGTATGGATCGTGGTTTAAAATTCATACTAATGTCATCATATGGTGCTTGTTCACTGCAACTTGTTTTTTCCCAGTAAATGTATTTTCAAGATTCAAATATGCTGATAAATAAAGGTTACGTTCATTCATTAAAAAATGAGAATGCATTGATGGGATACTTTAGATATGCTATCAATTGCTTTGGATATATCCTTTTCTTTCTTAAAAATTTTTGTTTTATTGAAGTATGTTTGCTTTACAATGTTGTGTTAGTCTCAGGTGTACAGAAAAGTGATTCAGTTATACATATATATTTTACTATTCTTATTATTGATTACTTATTGATTATTTTCATCATCAGAGAGCTGCCAGCAGTCTAACGTCCGATGATGGAGTCAGAATCCTCCCTACAGCTCTGAACAGAGGGCAGAACAAATGTGTTAAGGATGATACAGAAAATGTTCCTAGGGGAGATGGTCCTGCTCAGTCCCAAGAGAGAGAACAAAAAGTCCAGTTCTCCCTTTGTGGGGCTGATACGGGAGCCAGGAGCTCAGAGGTGATTCTGTTGTTAGGAAAACTTGTTCAGAAGCCTTCAGAGTAGTGGTTTGCAGAGTGTGGCCTGTCACCAGCAACAGCAGCGGCTCCTGTTAACAAATGCAAATTTCCAGGCACCACCCCGACCTACCGACTCTGAAACTCTGTGGGTGAGGCCTGAACCCTCTGTTTTAACAAGCCCTCCAGGTGAGACCAACACACGCTCCAACTGAGAACCACAGATGGAGAGTTTACAAGTGAAGACAAGTCCGGGAAGCAGCCGGAGAACTAAATGGCACAGCATCATGAAGAAATAGGACTTTAAAAATTTCCACTGGAAGGTGGAAAAAAAACAGGTCTCTGAGAAGGGCAGGAGGAGGGGAAGTGTTTGCACAGGGGAGAGGAGCCCAGCCATGTGGCAGAGGTGAGGGTCTGAGCGGGGAAGAGAGTTGCTAAGGATTTCCAACAGGTAGGGATGACCAAAGAACTCTTACGAGTGGTGATGTGTGATGCTCTGCTGTAAGTTGACGTCAGTTTTACATGACCAACTTGTGTGGTGCAGTGGGGAAGGAAGGGGAAGACGTCAAAGGGAAAAAAAAAAGCCATCATACTCTGTGAAAAGAGGGTAATTAAAAAATTATTTTATTGAAGTATAGCTGATTTACAATGTTGTGTTAGTTTCAGGTGTACAGCAAAGTGACTCAGTTATACATGATATAGTCATTCTTTTCCGTATTCTTTTCCATTATGATTTATCACAGGATATTGAATATAATTCCCTGTGCTATACAGTAGGACCTTGTTGTTTATCCATCCTCTATACAATAGTTGGCATCTCCTAACCCCAAACTACCAATCTAACCCTCCCCTACCTCTACCACCCCCTGGCAACCACAAGTCTGTTCTTTATGTCTGTGAGTCTGTTTCTGTTTTGTAAATAAGTTCGTTTGTGTCATATTTTAGATTCCACATATAAGTGATATCATATGGTGTTTGTCTTTCTCTTTCTGACTTACTTCACTTAGTATGATCATCTCTAGGTCCATCCATGTTGCTGCAAATGGCATTATTTCACTCACTTTTATGGCTGAGTAATATTCTGCTGTATATATGTACCACATCTTCTTTATCCATTCATCTGTCGAAGGACATTTAGGTTGTTTCCATGTCTTGGCTACTGTGAATAGTGCTGCTATGAATGTATGAGTGCATGTATCTTTTCGAATTATAGTTTTGTCTGGATATACGCACAGGAGTGGAATTGCAGGATTTTATGGCAAGTCTATTTTTAGTTTTTTGAGGAACCTCCATACTGTTTTCCATAGTGGCTGCACCAAGTTATATTCCCACCAATAGTGTAGGAGGGTTCCCTTTTCTCCACAGAGAGGGTATGTATTTTTTATTTTTCCTTACCAATGTGTTCCCCAATGCATTCAGTATCCACTGACTAAATAAATGAGGTGTCTGAGTATTTTTAGAATTTATGGCAAGGACCTAGGCATATATATGTAGATGGATAGATAGAAAAAAATTTAAAGTAATTTGTTGCTGTAGGCATCTTCTATATTAAAAATAGAAATAAAAGATAATTGGCATGCGTTTGATTTTCCTCCATAAAGGTGATATGTAAATTCTTCTTAAATAGAATATACCTATATCTATAAATACCTATAGAAGTAGTCCAAAGCATCTACATTTTCCTTGAAAATTGTTAAAATGAAGCCTACCCCTGTAGACAGATGTCTTATAAGCTTCTAGAATAGTTTCCCCCGTACTTTAACAAAGTTAAACATTCTAATTAGGGAATACTGGAAAATAAAAATAATGCAAAGAAGAACGACTGAAGTTACCCACAGCACCACACCTTGAGGTGAACAGAATCCTGGGGAGTTTTAGGGCTGGGAGTCCCCGTGGTTGGCACCACCCCCCACTTCCCTGAACCCCCTGCTCTCCTGACTGCCAGCTCAGGGTCTTGCCCTGCGCACTCTTGTTTATTGATTTAGACCAAAGCTTCAGTATCAATTGTCATCATTTACCACTTTGAGTACTTCTCCATCATGGCCATTGCGGATGAAAAAAAGGTCAAAACTCCTTCCTTGAAGAAGCTGTGCTCTTTCTTCCAAGTGTGTCTTTTTCTTTACTATCCATTAATTCTTAGCATCCACGAATCCTGCTCTGTGAATCCATCCATTCTTCTGGCTCCCATGATCTGAGTCTCCCCTACCGATTTTTTGATCTCAGCTCTCTTTTCTGTAATAATTTCACGTCTCCATCTGCCTTTATGAGATTTCTTTGCGCTCTGTTTCCTCCAAGTCATTATGTCTAGAAGGGAATTCTGGTTTCCTCCTCTGAATTCAAAAAAAAAAAAAACAGAAAAATGAGGTCAACTCTCTGGATATACCTGTTTATGTCACTGGCATCTTTTTGTCACTAATGCTGTCAACCAGCGCCTCCTCTCATCTCTGTCCTGGAACCTCCGTCAGTTGGTAGTTCTTTCATGAAAGCACCTGTGCTGGCTCTTTCTTTTTGGCTGCACTGCACAGCTGGCAGGATCTTAGTTCCCTGACCAGGGATCGAACCCAGCCCCGCTGCAGTGGAAGTACTGAGTCTTAACCACTGAACCGCCAGGGAAGTCCCCTGTGCAGACTCTTACCTCTTTTTGTTTCTTACCCTTTTGCGCTTAAATTATTGTAGTTGTCTCATGGATGGCTTCCCCTCCAAGCCTCACTTCCAAGCGCTGCAGAATTAACCTTCATAAAGACATTACTCTTATCCATCATTCTCTTGTTCAGGAAACTTCAGGGGCTTCCTATTGTCCAAAGGATAAAATCCACCATGCTCGTCCTGGTGCCTGGCCCTCCCACAATGGGCCAGCCATCCTTCAACCTCATCTTCCCCTATTTTCCAATGAAAGAGCATCCCTCTAACTAGGATGTCCTATATCCACTCCTCTGAATCCCCCTCTTCCTCTGGCTCACATTTTCCCTTCCAGTTTTACTTCAGATGCAATATTTTCCTTGTAAAACCTTTTCTAATCAACCAACCAACCCACAGCAATTTTCCCCTTGTTTGAACTTTGAAAGCCCTTCCTATCCCATGTATTTGGTTCCTAATTATAAAATTATAGCTTCTTTCTATGGAGCTGAGTCCCTACTATGCACCCAGCACTGTTCTAAGCTGTTCTTAATTCATTTATTCATCACACAATGAGTGGAGTAAGTCCAGTTATCACCTCCATTTAACAGGTGAGGAAACAGACATGGACAGGTGAAGTAACTTACCCAAGGTCACAGGATGGTAGAACCAGGATCTGAATCCAAACGGTGGCTTAGAATCTGCCCTCTTATCTACCCATCACTGCCTCCCTGCATGCACCGCCTTCCACTGCTGTTACGCACCGCTTGTTTGTGCACATTTGTATGTGTGTTGCCTTCCCATTTAAATTGTATGCCCCTTGAAGGCGGGGGCCACAACTCACATGCACGCTCCAGAAGGCCCAGCAGAAAGCTGTGTGCTTCCATAAACGTTAAATGTTTCCGTTGAATGGTTTGTGGAGACTTTTATTTATTCCTGAGATGATCTAGCTCGTTGTCATGAATTGAAAAGGTAGTCTCAAAATCAGATCTGACTAAGTCATGACCAAAGGAAAGGTAAAAAAATCAAGGAGTAAGCCAGTGTCCTGGCCTCAGGGCTTGGGTTCAGTGGAGTCTGATCATTTCACAAATGATCTGAAGTCTGAAGAGTAATGAGGGCTTAACCCGCCTGCACAGCTCTCCCTGTGCTTTGCAGTGGCTGGAAAGTGAACTTGGCTGAGGCCTGCATGTCAGCAAATAATTCACCTTGACTCTAGAACTTGCAGCTGAATGTCCATCATTGAAAATACAATTACTCTTTTCCACTGTTTTTTCTTCTTCTTCTTCTTTTTCTACTTCTTCTTCTTTTGAAGCCAAGTGTGAGCTGTGGGTGGAAAGGTTTGATACAATTCTGTGTTCTCAGGGGCCTGGCTGACAGACTGCTCAATAAAAATTCCACCAAAATGCCTGGTGTACCAGGAAGAGGCAAACAGCTGGAGGGATGATAGAGAAGATATGACTTAACCCACTGAATTGTGTCACAGGCTTACTTAAAGCTGCATCACAAATTGTAGTTTTTGATCGTTTCCTCTTCCTAGAATGAAACGTCTTCAGAAGCCTTTTCAGATTACATTTTTTTTTTTTTTCCGTACGCGGGCCTCTCACTGTTGTGGCCTCTCCCGTTGTGGAGCACAGGCTCCGGACGCGCAGGCTTAGCGGCCATGGCTCACGGGCCCAGCTGCTCCGCGGCATGTGGGATCTTCCCGGACCGGGGCACGAACCCGTGTTCCCTGCATCGGCAGGCGGGCTCTCAACCACTGTGCCACCAGGGAAGCCCTAGATTACTTTAAATTATTTGTAAGTTTAGGCAAAACCGTCTTTCTTAAGAGCCATTCACTTAAAAACATTAAAAAAAAATTTAAAAAACATTTTATTGAAGTATAGTTGATTTACGTTATGTTAATTTCTTCTGTACAGCAAAGTGACTCAGTTATACATATACGTATTCTTTTCCATACTCTTTTCCATTGTGGCTTGTCACAGGATATTGAATATAGTTCCCTGTGCTGTACAGTAGGAGCCATTCACTTTTAAAAAGTGGATATGGATCTCAACTTATGTGCCAACTTAGTGTTGAATAGCATTTTCTGGTATTCTTCAAGGACTTTATAAGTGAAAAGAATGACCTGTAGTTACTTTGTGATTATTATTAACCTGCATAAAATTTGCCTTTTGCAAAGCCCTTAGAGACACACGTACACTTTGAAAGAAATAAATGATTGTTTATTTTGGGTCATGAACTAGACCTATTGTGCACAGAGTTGGGCCTAAACAAACCTGGGCCTGGTTCCTGCCCTGGAGGCATTTGCCCTCTGGGTGTGAAGGCCAGACTAGGCCTGAGGCCCACCTGTCAGCCACACACTCTTCCTCAGATGTCTCGGTACCCTTGATAATATTCAACCTTTGTTTACACTCTGCCGGACCTAGATTTGATTTCTGGGGCTGTTTTCCCCATGGACCTGGGAGGTAACCACCCGCAAGGCTGCCGGTTGTGGTTTTGCAAGCCGTGCACCCGACTGGCACTTTGCACAGTTGTGCAGTGCCCAGCCTGCACATCAGCACGTGACGGCCATGAACACTGTGTCTAGATGATTTTTGCAGATCGCCAATCTCATTTATTTTGTATGGGTATCACTGGTTTCATACTCAGAGTTCTGGAGGAGGTCACCGTAACTTTTATCCCCATGGACTAATGCTGTAAGACACAAATGACAGAAAAGAAAAAGCAGAAGTTCATTTCAAATGCAAGACAACAATAAACTACAGATTAGATGACTTGGAAGATGCATTCTCAAACTTCAGAGGTGGAGCCATTGTAGTGGAAACATGGTTTAAGTGTCAGAATATTTGGCTTCTACTACAGGTTCAATTTATTAACATGTTGACCCTTGGTGGGGGGTGTTATTTAACTTCTTGGAGCCTCTAAGAAGGGCCTACCCGCTTCCCTGGGCTGTAGGAAGCTCACAAGAGCTGCGGGAGATAGTGGCAGACAGAAATGCTATGGGCACGGGTAAAGCCCAGTCCTCGCTGTGAGTAGGGATGTGGGAGTGGTCTGCGAAGGTGAGTCCTGGGAAGGGATTACATTTTGCATTGGTTGTGCTCAGACTGAAGGAAGGAGCAGTGTTCCTAGCCCTCCCTGCCTCCAACACTTAGCACAGAGTGAGGAACTCCTTGTTTTCGAGATGAATGGAAAAAATAGATGAAACTCACAAATCCAGAGAAAAGTGGAACACACATGGATCCAAGCTCTCAAATTTTCCAAATCAACAAATATCTTCTTAGAATGCTTACCGTGTGCCAGCCATAAATAGGCCCTGGGTGTATAGCAACGCACACAACAGGGCAGTCTCTGCCTTTAAAAGGCGTGCTGTGCTGGCAGGGTGAGAAGACTTGTAAAAAGTGATTAACAATATATTGCATATTATAAGGAGAAACCTAGATGCATCATCAGGAGTCTGACAATTGCTAATTTTACGATTATTAAACACATTGAAATCCATGTGCATAACTTACCTCTGAAAGGAGTTTTTAGAACAAAATGAGTGATTGATAAGATTTGCTAGACTCCTTTTCTCCTGTAAGAGAGGCTTGTTTGTAGATTTTTTGTCGTGTCTATTTATAGAGACCCAATGCATGATACAAAAAGGACAGATTTTCCCAGAGAACATCTAGCAGCATTATCAGCTTAAAGTTATTTATCTTCGAAGCATTTATTGAACATTTACTAAGTGGAAGGAGATACCAGATCCTGCCGTTAGAAATCACTGCTCAATACAGCCCACTAGACACATGTAGCTACTATGTTCTTGAAATGTAGCTAGTTCAAATCGACATGTGCTATAAATGTAAAACAGACCCTGGATTTTGAAGACTTAATATGTGGAAAATATCTCATTAGTAATTTTTTATATTGATTACATATTGAAATGATAATATTTTGAATACATTAAATATAATCTATTAAGATAAACTTTACCTGTTTCATTTTACTTTTTAAAATGTGGTTCCTAGAACATTTACAGTTATTAAGTGTGACTTACATTTGTGTCTTCTATTATCTTTCTGCTGGACACTGCTGCTTTACAAGATAATAGACTAGGGAGACAGGCAAGACAACAAATCATCAGAAGTCACCAGGACAAGTGCTCTAAGGGAAAGAGGTATGAAACGTAGAGGAAGGTGCAGCCCTTTCGCTGGTGTGATCAGAAACAGATTCAAGGGGGGAAGGAGCATAGGCCAGGGAGAGAGAGAAGAATGCGTAAGGCAGGGAAGAAAGCGTGGCAGCTTTAGGAAAGCATCTACCTTTAGGGGGACAGAGGAAAAAGCCTCGGGGCAGCAGCAGGAAACTATTGAAATACTGTTTTCAAAGCTTCCCATGATATAGTTAAAATTGTGTGTCTCTTATTTAGAACATTATTATTTGTTTGTCTTGCCATCTGAGTGACAGGACTATTCTTCTTAGAAAAATCACTCAAATAGCATGACTGTATTACCTCAGGCACCCCTAGATGGCACTGTGCTCTAGGACTGAAAAGCCGGCAGGTCAGGAAAAGTGGAGATTTCTTGGCTGTCTCAGTGGCCTAAATTTTTCAAGAGTACTTCTATCATTTTTGAACATGCGAACCCGATACATATGTGTCTATTTATTTAGACATATATATACCTAATACTGCACTAATACACTATGTCCATCATTAGACATACATATCTTTCCTGCACTCTGGTGGATTGTTTTTGGGTTGCGTGCATCTCCCCAGGCAGGGTGTGTTCACGCCACTTTGAAGAACACAGGTCTATTTCATGATTTTTATCTTTATGAAGATGAAAGTAACACCAAAAAAAAAAAAATCGAAAACAAAAAACATTCTACTACACATGGGTATTAAAATAGGCATTGTAGTTACATGTCAATCCACTTAAAGTACTAAAATTAAAAGACTAAAATGAGAAAAGATCAAGACTTGGTTGCCTGGAGATCTTTCTAGTTTTCCATTTTAAGCCAGATTTGATCTAACATATCAGAATCATGAATGAGTTAAAACAGCAGACCAAGTACTATGGAATTTCTAGGAGAACGCTTTCCTGACTTTTTAGACCAATACTATTTCATTCTTGCCCTGATTTCATAGAATTGACTCTGTAGAAGGAGGTTTTCGTTGTTTTGTAAAATATGATGGACTTTTGGATTTCAGAGAACATGTGATCCTCACTGGTCAGGTGACCCCGCTGGTCATGTGATCCCTGCTGGTCCGTTCAGCTGTGGCAGAGGCAGGGGCTGAATTGCAGGGAGATCAACTTGAGACCCACTCCTGTGATTTGGAGGTGACATCAGATTTCAGAGAATAAGGATTATGAAGTAGGCAAAACCCCATATGTATCTTTCTAGTTTTCCATTTTAAGCCAGATTTGATCTAACATATCAGAATCATGAATGAGTTAAAACAGCAGACCAAGTACTATGGAATTTCTAGAACGCTTTCCTGACTTTTTAGACAAATACTATTTCATTCTTGCCCTGATTTCATAGAATTGACTCTGTAGAAGGAGGTTTTCGTTGTTTTGTAAAATATGATGGACTTTTGGATTTCAGAGAACATGTGATCCTCACTGGTCAGGTGACCCCGCTGGTCATGTGATCCCTGCTGGTCCGTTCAGCTGTGGCAGAGGCAGGGGCTGAATTGCAGGGAGATCAACTTGAGACCCACTCCTGTGATTTGGAGGTGACATCAGATTTCAGAGAATAAGGATTATGAAGTAGGCAAAACCCCATATGTATTATTTAGAGAAGGATAATTCCAGGTAATTACATTTGTACAAGATTAATTTTTTCTTTTGGTAAGACATGTGCGGTGTGGTATTGATGCGGAAACTGGATTTAGGAGTTAGTAACCTCCATGATGACCATGATGCTCTTCTAACCAGTGTTGACTTAAAAAAAAGGCACAATGTGAGAGTTGCGAGTTAAGTTTTATTTGGGGCAAAATGAGAACTGCAGCCTGGGAGGCAGCATTTCAGATAGCTCTGAGGAATGCTCCAAAAGAGGTAGGGGGGAAGGTCAGTATATATGTGATTTTGGTGAAGGAGGAGTACATGCTATCAAGCACATATTTTTTTTTACGGAAGTTTCCTGCTAGTCTCGTGCAGGTTACTGCCAGTCACGAGGAACAGACGTCACCATGAAGGATTTTAGTGCTTTTCTAGATATGAGGAGATACAAGAATTGGGCTTGTAAAATCAGCTGCTGAAAATATCTAACTATCTGAAGACCTGCTGTGCCAGTTTCTCCCAGAGCACAGAGCGCCTCCTTTCTGCTCTCCACCCTGAACTCCTTTCAGGGGGTGTTGAGGGTCACCAGCTTCAGCAGCACATGATTTAATCCTTGTAGAGGTAGATGGCAAGTGCCAATCTGTAGCTGACACCAGTTTGTTCATCAGTCTGAACTCACTGCAATTCAAACAGGGAACAGGGTTCTTTTCCTCTTGGTGTGGACTCCAACCACGGTCTCTCAGACTGCATATGCTGCCTTGTAATGACTCTCCGGACACTTGTACTAACTCTGCAGATATTTTTAGGGCGTTTAAAAGCCTCAGTTCAATAGAATTTAAATTCTCATTTCCATTCTAAAGTTCCCCCTCCCTCCACCCACTGGCCAGGCTGGTGTTTTGGGGTCTGGGAGCAGTGTGTGTGTGTGTGTATGTATGTGTGTGTGTGTGTGTGTGTGTGTGTGAGAGAGAGAGAGAGACAGAGGGAGGTTGCCTTCCATGCATATTCCCTCTAAACAGCAAGGATGCTCAAGTTCAGCTACCTCCCATGGTGTGCACTTGGCCCACGGGAAACCCAACATCCCTGTTTAGCCAAACCACACATGGGCCACTCGCCTCTCCCCATCTACCATTTCTGTCCAAGTTACTCTTTCCTGTCTAGGGCAGTAGGGTAGCTAAGCAGACAGCCAACTGGGGGAGGCACCAGCTCTCCTTCCTGAGGCCCCAAGTTTCTATCCAAGGATTCTCTTGAAGCCTCCCTGGCTTCCTTTCTTTCAAGAGGAGAAGAAGCCA
>NW_020175393.1:595037-595744 GCF_003031525.2 Neophocaena asiaeorientalis asiaeorientalis | reverse complement strand
ATTATCATTGAATACAGAGCATCCTTTATACTTACTAACTCAATCTTTAAACCAACACAATAAGATACTTCTTAGGAAGTGAGGAAACTGAGACACCAAGAGGTGAAAGACCTTGTCAAGGTCACACAGCTAGCAGGTGTGAAGACTAGGATTCGGAACAAGACAGTCTGGATTTGAAGCCCAGGATCTTGGGCAGGAAGTTTTCTGAGAAGTGTGTGGCAGGGGTAAGGGCCAAGGTGTGTATATGGTGCTGGACCTGGGCTGCAGGTAACAGAGCTAGCTGACTGTCTCTTACTAAGTCCTAGGAAGTCAGTACCCTGGGTGTTTGTGGCTTTCTTGAGAAGTCTACTCAGCTTTGAATATTTTCTACTTCCAAGACAAGAGGAAAATGATGCCTATAGGATCCCTAAAGACACTTGTTGCCTTGAGTCTTTAAAAAAATTCTTCATGTGGTAATATTTTAAAGCAGATCAGCCACGACTACGTGATATAAAGAGCCCTAATTTAAAAGAATGCTCGAGCACATGGGACACCTGTCTTTCCTCAACGTCCATGCTGCCACTAGAGTTTTGATGGATGGATTGATTAAGTTGATAGTTTTCTCCTTTTATTTTATTATTATTTTTTAAAAATTGAAGTGTAGTTGATTTATAATATTGTGTTAATTTCAGGTGTACCACAAAGTGATTCAGATATATATATATATA
>NW_020175393.1:514830-594570 GCF_003031525.2 Neophocaena asiaeorientalis asiaeorientalis | reverse complement strand
TATATATATATATATATTCTTTTTCAGACTCTTTTCCATTATAGGTTCTTATAAGGTATTGAATATAATTCCCTGTGCTATACAGTAGGTTCTTGTTGGTTATCTACTTTATATATAGTAGTGTGTATTTGTGAATCCCAAATTCCAAATTTATCCCTCCCCCACCCTCTTTCCCCTTTGGTAACTGTAAGTTTGTTTTCTATGTCTGTGTGTCTGTTTCTGTTTTGTAAATAAGTTCATTTGTATCATTTTTTAAGATTCCACATATAAGTGATATCATATGATATTTGTCTTTCTCTGTCTGACTTACTTCACCTAGTATGATAATCTCTAGGTCCATCTATGTTGCTGCAAATGGCATTATTTCCTTTTTGTTTATGTCTGAGTAATATTCCATTGTATGTATGTACCACATCTTCTTTATCCATTCCTCTGTCAGTGGCCATTTAGGTTGCTTCCATGTCTTGGCTATTGTGAATAGTGCTGCTATGAACATTGGGGTGCATATATCTTTTCAAATTAGAGTTTTCATCTTTTCTGGATATATGGCCAGGAGTGAGAGTGCTGTGTAAGTTGCTAGTGTCACGGTGGGGGTATTTTGAGTGGCCATAGTTTATCAAAGTAAGAAGCAGAATTTAGGGAAGAAAGTAAGCTGAGGACTTACTAAGGCTGACAAAGTCTATATTTTCTCTCAGTCACAAACCTGGATAAATAATAAAATGTTAGGTTGATAAGTAACAATAATTTCTTTTTAAAAAATCCTTGTATTAATTACTTGTCTAGTAACTGAAGCACAATTTTGACAACCTTTGGCAATTCACCTTTGGAATGCATTTTCTGTCTGCTTCGGTCCTTGGAAGTAGCAGAGGACTTGAATTTATGACCTTCCTCACTGTGCTTTACCGAATGAGTCATTCCTGGTGGGGCGGGGGTGGGGTGGGGTTGGGGGGGGTTGGTCATGCCAGTTGTCTTCATTAAATCTGGAGAAAGTCACCATCTCCATGGCTCTGGGGATTAGATTCTGCCATAGTGAGGTGAATGGAGGGTCCTGTGGATAAAATTTAAAATTCAAAACAAGAAGTAATAAAAGGGATGTGATGAGTTACTTTTTGCCCCACAGGAAGGAACTGTCTCAGATCTTGGCTGACCTGATTCTGCTGATGACTCAGCTCCGAAGGGCACCTCATTCCGGAAAGTGAATCAAGTAATGACGGTAGGTTATATATGTAACAGAGAGAGAGGGCTCCCTGGTGCTGTATTTAAGCCAATGTTTTGTCACCCCTTCTGTCTGTGATTCCTCAGATATGACAGTTAGGTCAGCGTAGGGAAATGAGCCTTTCTGATGAGGATGTGATCACCAAAGTTAACTTGTTTTGCCTTGATTGTGCCATTTTGAAGATCAAGTTCTTGAACTTCCTAGACTTTGAATTAAAGAAACATTCAATTTCAGGTTAGCCTTGGGGGTTCCAATGCTGTGACAGGACTTCTATTGAAAAATATAAACATCACACCATGTGTGTGGCATTAGTATTTTCATGGCTTTGTTTGTAGGTTACATGTGCGTTACATGTTGATGTCTGTAATGACACTAGACCCAGCTCTGCTTCTAGTCATGATCCATTGATATTAATGCATTTCCCCTGTCTTACTGGACTCACTTAGGATCAAAGTTGTAGAATTTTAGTGTTAGTCTATGACACTTGTAAACTGAGGACAGAACTCAGCTTTAAGGATCAACCAACCTACTAGGCAGCATGTAATCTTCTATATGACAAAATTAAACAGAATATATTCTTTAAATATTCTTTATTGTATTTCTGTGTTCTGCAGAATTTTGGGGGATAAGGCACTGATATTAATGAACAATTTTATTTATATATTGTGTGCATCTGTAAATTATTTAAATGCACTGTGATATTATTCGATAATGTACATCATAAAACATATACAAACATGATTTTTAAAAAGGATGAGGTAAACAAATATAAATTGAAGCTCTGATCTTTTCTTCTTGCCTATCCTGGGGTACATGCTCTCTACTTGGACTCCTTTGCAGAGGTTCACAGACTTACAAGTAGATCCACCTTTTGCATAGCTATGTAAATAGAAACAAAAAACTGATATCATCATTCTGGAAGGAACTTCTCAGAGTCTGCTTGTCCAGCTTGTTTTTTTTTTTTTTTTTTTTTTTTTTTCTTTTTTTCTTTTTTGCGTTACGCGGGCCTCTCACTGTTGTGGCCTCTCCCGTTGCGGAGCACAGGCTCCGGACGCGCAGGCTCAGCGGCCATGGCTCACGGGCCCAGCCGCTCCGCGGCACATGGGATCCTCCCGGACCGGGGCACGAACCCGCGTCCCCCGCATCGGCAGGCGGACTCTCAACCACTGCGCCACCAGGGAAGCCCGTCCAGCTTGTTTTTTAGGCACAATTATGAGGTTATTTCTAAGGTGAAAACGAATTCGACGGTTCTCAAAGTTCTAAATTTTCAAGGAACTAGCTCAGTCGTGTAGGAGTCGAGTTATCCCAAATAAGTGGAAAAACCTCAGTGGGTGACATCACCCTCTGATTCATGCTTCCTCTGTGTGTCCTTCGATCTCCGTGGAATCAAAATTCACTTGAGAGACAGTGGTGCCCAGGACCTGGGAAAAATACATCTCCATCCAGAATCCCTGCTCTGTGGCCTGAGTCACAGGCACACAAAACCATGGGGTGGTTAAGGACCCATGTGATACCAAGGTCGGAACCTACTCACGGGAGTAACTTCGTTTGTTTCATCTCTGGAAGCCCCTATAAGGCCACTTCTAACTGACAGAATGGAAGGTACATTCAATTTTTCTTCTTCCATGGTAGTTTGCAGAATGGAAGGGTACATTCAATTTTTCTTCTTCCATGGTAGTTTGCAACCAAGAAGAGAATAGCTTGTTCAAATGAGAAAGGGTAGGGCATTTATTTGAATCAATATTGAGAGCCAGAGAAGAAACTCATCTTTGTCTAATATTTCCATTTGCTAGTGGTGTGTCTAAGCCTCGTTACCATAGCTTCTGAGAGCTTTCACCCAGACTTGGATGGGGTTGGGTTCCTCTGGAATGCCATCTCTGCTGGGATGGCCCTCCTTTGGCATCTTTCTCTTCTCCAAGGCTGTTCACGTCTCACTTATCCAGGGAGAATGTTTCTTGATTCCACATTTTTAAAGTCCAGCTCAGAAAATTTCACAGTGTTTTCAAAGATGTCATTTCATTTGATCTTCATAATCCTCCAAGGTGGCTAGACTAGGTTGCTGGTGTCCCCATTTTATGGATAAAGAAACAGTCTTAGGGAGGTTAAATGACCTTTAGTGAGTGGCAGAGCTAGGAGGAGAACGCTGGTCTTCTGACTTCTACCCCAAACAAAAGATAAGAAAAATTATAGCGTAGGAAGTGTATTTTATTATTGCATTAAGCATATCCCAATGAATTCTAGTGTATATTTTATTATATCCCAATATAAATACCTTGGCTGCACCTGTATTCCCTCCTCCCAGCAGAACTAATTATCTTCGTGCTAGAAATTGATTATAAGGAAACGAAGTGTTCAGTGACATCTTAAGAAGGCCCCATTGATTGATTGAAGTATAGTTGATTTCAAGTGTACAGTTATATATATATATGTACATATATATATTCTTTTTCTGATTCATTTCCATTATAGGTTATTACAAGATATTGAGTATAGTTTCCTGTGCTATACAGTAGGACATTGTTGTTTATTTTATATAGAGTGTATATGTTAATCCCAAACTCCTAGTTTATCCCTCCCCCCTTTTCCCTTTTGGTAACCATATGTTTGTTTTCTATGTCTGTGAGTCTGTTTCTGTTTTGTAAATAAGTTCATTTCTATACCAACATCTTCTTTATCACGTATCTTTTTGAATTAGAGTTTTCTCCAGATATATGCTCAGGAGTGGGATTGCTGGATCACATGGTAACTATGTTTTTAGTTTTTTAAGGAACCTCCATACTATTCTCCATAGTGGCTGCGTCAGTTTACATTCCTACCAGCAGTGTTGGAGGGTTTCCTTTTCTCCATACCCTCTCCAGCATTTATTATTTGTAGACTTAAAAAAAATAATACTATCATATTTTCATTTTATGGTTCATTTTTAAATTGAACTATAGTTAATTTACAATGTTGTGTTAGTTTTTGGTATACAGAGAAGTGATTAAGTTATACATATATATTTTCTCTTTTAGATTCTTTTGCATTATAGTTTATTACAAGATACTGAATGTATTTTGTAGACTTTTTGATGATGGCCATTCTGACTGGCGTGAGGTGATACCTCATTGCAATTTTGATTTGCATAAGAAGCCCCCTTTTAAATGAAACTCTTGAATTCAGTGTCGCCTTGGAAATGTGTTCTTCACTTCCGGGGACATTTAACTGGTTGTAGAGAGACCAGAATTTACATTCTCGCCATGGGCTGTCACAGAGATAAAGCTGGCAGCTTAAGAGAGCAGCCAGCTAAGTGAGGTGTGTTAGTCACCAAACAGCTTAAAAGTTCTTGGATCACTTTTCTCTACTTTATTGTTCAGTTTTTGTTTGGGGAAAGTGAACGGTCTACCCTCTTGCTTCCTAACTCAAGATTCCTCCAGCTCTGGCTGCTTCGGTGTTTGCCTCTTTGTACCTGGAGCTGCCTCTTTACATTTTGCCTCTTTTTCTCCATCTACTCCCAGGTTTCTGTCTTACTATCTTTCTCTCTCCTTATATTTCCCTTTGCTTCTTTCTCATTTTCTCTCATATTATCTGTCACTTTGATTTTCTATAAACACATAAGTATCACTAACAGATTACAGATTCTTATAAATGATGAGGGGAAATTTAGAACAGTTTTCTTTGAGAATTTTCAGATTATTCTCTGTGTGTGTATGTGTGACTAAAATTTAGTTTATTTATTGACATTTTATTTTCTTAATCCTAATCCCTAAACGGATCACTGAAATACACTGGAGTCTTGCTCACAGCCACTCTCTTGCATAAGTGCCGCGATGGGGTCCTTTCCAGAAAACTCTGCCATTCTAGATCAGATACATTTGCATAGGTAGTATTAGAATCTTGCAAAAACATGCTCCTTCTGAAATGTGACTGCAGGGGAGACGGAGGCCAGCAGGTGTCAGGCTCACCCAGTAGAGGATCTGAGAATGTTTTCTTGTGGTTTTTTTTTTTTAAGGTAGTTTGCTTTTTTTGAATGAACTTTTGAAGGACCAAAGTTAGGCTCTTGTTGGTCTTAAAGCAAACTCTGGGTTGGTTGAAAGAGAAAGGAGATCATTTCAAGCCTGTATCACCACATATCCAAAGTGGTATGCTGATTATCATTTAATAGGTGATTCATTTTATTTTCACTTGCCAGGTGATTGATTCATGATAGAGAAGAGAGGTCCCATAGCTGTGCCTTTGGCTCCATACAGCAGCGTCCTAGCCCCCGGAGTTTTGGAGTTAGTCATCATCTACACCAACCACACACCCACCCACCCTATTTTCAGATGAGGAGAGAGAGATCTGGAAAAGATTTGTTTAAAGACTCACAGGAAGAGGATCAGTCAGGATGAAAACCAAGAGTCAGAGTAGGCGAGTTTTCAACAAGCTTGAATGATGATAAGGCATTATTGGAGTCCAGAGCTCGGGACCATGATATTGACCTTGGGGGTTCTCTGGACTCCAGGCTCTGTTCTCAGTGTCGTCAAGTTCAGATCAAGGGGGCAAGAGAAACATCAGACTGGAGAGGGCTGCCCAAACCTGCGCTTGTTCACAAGTGATTACCCTCAGGGTAATCCCCATAGCAACGGGGATGAGCGTGATTATGCGGGAGGAGGAAAGCAAGTCTAGGGATGGCCTGTGTGAGGGGGGCTGTTAGGCAGTCAACTCCCGATGTTGCTTCTCCTCAGGCACCCCAGCTGTTTGAGAGGGGCCTGGGGAGGTTGCTGTTTACATCATCACCTGGAAAGCACTTCTTCTTGTTGGTCTGTGGTTTTAACTGACTAGCAAGCCAGAAATCACCGTGGTTCACTTCTTCTAGTTCCTGAAGATGTCTGAAGTGAAGGACACTCTGCCATTTGCTGGGGGTTCCCTGAACCTGAGCAGACCGCAGAGCTGTGGGCCCAGCTCTGACCCAGGGCCAGACGCCGATGGTGGCTTTTACAAAGGAGAGTGCTTGCCAGCCTTGCTGATGTAACTGGCTCAACAGACATGGGAAGCAGCTCAAGGCAGCCTCCCTAAGAGCGACTCTCCCTGTGTTTTCCAAAGTCATGTATGAATGTCAAATATTTTTTGTTTAAATGTTTGTTTGTTAAATGGAACTGCTCTACAGAGCAGAGGATACAGATAACTTTGAAAGAGGCTGCTAGGTAGGGCCCTAGTCTAGCCAGTTAGTACCAGCTTGGTGGACACGGAGTGTACTGCCTGGATCTTTCTTCAAGGAAGAGCTTGCCGGCCAGCTGTGGGGGGTGCAGTGAGCAGACAGTCCGCACTTGTCACGTGTCCTTGTGCGTCTGCCTCGGCGGCAGAGATGCTTTGCCCTGTCTCCCTCTGTGCAAACAGCCCCCTTCCAGTGACTGACATGGCGAAAGGGATGAAAGCCTCGCTGGCCATCTCCTCCCAACCAGCTCTAATGGGCCCCGCTCGCTGAAGCTCCTAGCTAGGAGTTGAAGTTCCCCTTTCCCTTCACCCAATCCAGCTTTGTGTCCCTTATCCTTCGCAGCTGTTGATCCCCCATCCATCTTGCGTCTGTTTTTGGGAAACCCAGCCTGCAACAGTTAGCCTATCTCTGACTTGGAAAATATTATGGCCCCGTAAAGTAAATGCCTAAAAGTCTTTTGTGATCATTTAATTTTTAATACTATTTACATAAGAAAAGAAAGGATTATTTGCACAAAATCGCAGAAAGAAAAAGAAAACATAGTTATTGTGTACTAATACCATAAAAATAGTCAGTTATTATAAATCGACTCTCAACACAGCCCACTTGAACACTTTTTACCATGGGAGGAGAAGGTTCCTGAATTCTTGATGTATAAGATGCCACATACTCTGAAGGTTTGCACACCCAGTTTTTAAAAATTTGATTAATGAGTTGCCCTAAATGTCTTCACATATTTCTAGTTGTGCTTTGTGGCTTCATCCACCTTTGGAGCTGGTCTCAAAATACCACAGCATTGCCTCAACCTTGTTGGGGGTGGGGTCAGGCAGATGGGGAAGGGGGCAGGAGAGGAGGGATGAATTGGGTCGGGAGGGTGTCTCTAAGGCAGCAGGCTCCACTCTACAGCCCTTGCAACTTTGTTTCCAGAGTTTGCTGGATCTGTACTTGATCCTTTAATTACCTAATTGGGTGGTATGGAATCTAACAGCTTCGATCAGGAAAAGAAAAAATCTGAAGGAGTAAGTTCCCTCACCTTGAAGGTGCTGCACAGGTTATAAGTAGAGGTCATGAGCCATGTTCATGGTATCGGGAAATTTATTTTTGAGTTGATCATGTGCTAGGTATAGTCTAAAAAGTAATATGCATATACCACAAATTGGGTTACGTGAAATCTGAAAAATTTCTAATTTAAAAGGTACAGAGCTATAAAGCAACAATTCTGCCCAAGTCATATTTAGAACTGGTTTTAATATGATACTGTGGGGTGATATCCTTGTTCACACAGGGGCGGGATTGTGCCTGTGTGTTAGGACTTAGATACCATCGTGTTCTTATCTATATTTCAGGAAGCATTCTTATTAGAACCTAGAAGAAAGCAAGTTATATTAAAAAAGATTGAAACATAAGTCCATTTTCAGTATTGAAGAATAATGAAACCCCAAAATATATATCTTGGAAAATTTAGTGAGAGTAGATAGTTAAAAAGAAAAGAAAAGAAAACAGATGACCAGGAAGAGTTAGTTTTTATTTCTGGAAATAGGCAGTTTTTCTAATAACATATGTATATATTTCTGTCATGAAAATGTGATTTAGGGTTCTCTCAGTAAGTTGTTAAAGCAATTTTGCTTGCTCTGATATGCTTCTCATAAAAATTTCAACGAAATAAAAAGAAGAAAAAGTGACAAACTTCCTACAAAATGGAAATGTCCTTTTTCTCAGTGACGATTTAAAATATTCAAAAATATTTTCTCACAAAGCCACTGATGGAATTGTCTCAGAAATATACATTTTAAATTCTGATACGTTTCTGGTGTGTTTAACCCCAAATGGGGTGGTATGTTTAGCCCAAGTGGTGCTGTTTCATGTTTATTCAACTTGGCAGTGCCAACATTTCCTTAGCTGGACATTAGGTTATTAAAGCATCTCTTAAGCAAAATAGACTGGCTTCAAAATGAGTGACTCCCACCATGGGTTGGCTGGCTTCTTTGCTGGGTCCATACTATAGAAATCAGAAAACATTTCCTCCCAGCTGGCCTGTCTAGAACAAATACTTTCCCCCCGCTTTCTCATTTCACTCTCTGACCTTTAAAGTGTTTCAGAGGTGCACCCTTCTGGCTTCTTTACTCTGCCATCACTGTTCCTCTCTGCTGGTCTTTGCGTTCTTCCATTCCATCGTTTCTGGGGTTTCATTTGCCTTTCTGTATGAATGTTACTTTTGTTTTTTTAATCTACTGGAAAGCCTTCTTATCATGGTCACTTAAAAGCGCTGGTGGCACTTTTCAGAAGTCTTGATTGGACCTAATCCACATTTCAACTGCCAGTATTTTAGACTTAAAATGAATGTTATTGATCGGCTTTATGCTCTCTGAAAGATAGTAGGGCAGAGAGAAAAATGACAAAAGTTTGTGCAATTACCACATCACAGGAAAATGTTCTTGCTGGGTCACCTGGGGATGTCTAGGCCAGTTTGGAGTTTTTCTTTTCATTGCTTTTCATTTGTTTAATGCTTTGAGTAGCAATGCTCAGAACTTTTAAATTCCCATTAAAAAATGTCCTCATTTTGTCATAAAGCTTCAATTAAACCTCTTAATTTATTTTTCTAGATATATTACACTAATGTTCAGAGGAGTCATAAAGAAACTGTAAAGAGACCTCAGTCCTCTGTATTTGCCATCTCCTTGATAGCGTTCATCAGACATTGTGACTCTCTTCCCAGCGGTAAAATATTGATGTTAAGAAAGAGAATATCACCTGAGAGCCCAAAGAAGCAACGTTCTCTTGGGATTGTCAACTGTTTGAACTGTAAGAACAAAACTCAGGGCATGAATGTAACACCTGGAAAGGTCATCATGACCCACTTCAGCACCCCCTCCATGGGTACCTGTCAGTGCGTGACATTGTCCTGGAACAAAGAACTCTCCCTTCCCCCCCCCCCATGTATGTATGCATGCATATGTGTGTTATCTGTATGGACACATGGCTTCATGTGTCCCCTCCCCACCCCATCCCAAGTGGCCTCTAATTATTATCCTCATTTAGTTTTTTTTTTTTTAAGATTTATTTTATTTATTTTTGGCTGCGTTGGGTCTCAGTTGCAACACACAGGATCTTTCATTGAGGCATGCACGCTCTTCGTTGCAGCACATGGACTTCTGTCTAGTAGTAGCATGCGGGTTCTTCTCTTCTCTAGTTGTGGTGCATGGGCTCTGTAGTTTGTGGCACGCAGGCTCCCTAGTTGAGGCTCACGAGCTCAGTAGTTGTGGCATGTGGGCCTATTTTCCTGCAGCATGTGGGATCTTAGTTCCCTGACCAGGGGTCAAACCCATGTCCCCTGCATTGCAAGGAGGATTCATTACCACTGGACCACCAGGGAAGTCCCCTCATATAGTTTTAAGCTCATATTATTCCAGATTTGGCCAGTAGAGTCCCTTCAAGATGGCTCCTTGTGCCTGGGTCATATTTCCATGATTCTTTGGAGCACATTTTTACCTTCTGGTGTAACAGAATGTTCCAGGCTCATCTTTTCGCTCCAGGATCACCCTTCCCCAGCCCGGCTTTCAGCCACTTCTCCAAGGACCCTGGTTCCTTGTTGTGGGGAGTGGTATTAGAGGTCAAGTTCTGCACCTCACCTGTCCTCATTGTTCCTGGAAAGAGCCAAGAAATATACAAGTGCACCCACATGTATAAGTACACATGCACACAAGCACGGGATCTACACATATACATGGGCACATGTACCTGCACAGACACATATGTATACACACGCACCCACACACATAATTATGCGTGCACACATGCATATGTTCTACACACGGGCACATGTACATGCATATATATGTACATGCATATACACTCACACACGTATTTTAGGTATCATGGGTCTATGCCAGTATCTCCAATTCCAGTTTACCTTTCTTGCCTTCTCCCATCCCACATTTATGTGTCCCTCCTTTCCCAGTGAGAATCCTGGCTTCCCGAAACATCAGCACACTGACTCATCTGCTCAATCCCGTGTTACATCTGAGATAGTATCAGAATACCTTCACCCACATGTACTACAAAAACAAACCTGCTAAAAAGAGTTCAGGATCTTTCCAGTTCTCCCATCTCCCTGCCCTGCCCGAGATGGAGGACAAGCAGGGCATGTGGTCAAAACTGTTATAAATTATTCAAATTAGGTTTCCCCCTACATTGTGGTTATAATTATTAATTATAAATGTTATCAATTGTAATTAATAATTAATAGATTAGGTAACCAACTTAATTATTTCTGTTTTATTTTTCCCCTGTAATTTTTTTGTAAAGAGAAGTAGATATATGTATGTTTTCTTAGTTCCCTTCCTCTTCTTTCTTTCTTTCTTTTTTTTTTTTTTTGCGGTACGTGGGCCTCTCACTGTTGTGGCCTCTCCCGTTGCGGAGCACAGGCTCCGGACACGCAGGCTCAGCGGCCATGGCTCACGGGCCCAGCCGCTCCGCGGCATGTGGGATCTTCCCGGACCGGGGCACGAACCCGTGTCCCCTGCATCGGCAGGCGGACTCTCAACCACTGCGCCACCAGGGAAGCCCTCCTTTTCTTTCTTAAACAAAGGTACGGGATATGATGTTTTGTGCTTCGATTTTTCACTTACGAGAGGTTTTGGACCTCATCTCGCATCACTTCCTAGAGAGTTTCCTCTTTCGTTTCTAGGAGGGGATAGTATTTGTTGTGTGTCTGTGCCAGAGTTTATTCAACCATTTCCTGTGCTTGGACATTTAAGCAGTTTCCAATATTTTGCAATTAAAAATAATGCTGCAATGAATAAACGTGTGCATATATACTTTTATATTTTTGGAGGATTAGCTTCAAGATAAATTCCTAGAGGTGGGACTGCTGGGTTCAAGGGTAGATGAATATGTAATTTTGTTAGCTATGGCCAAATTCTCTTCCATGGGGTTTGTATCATATTGCATTCGCAAGCATAACATACAAAAGTGGGTTTGATGGAGTGGATGGGGGAGGGGGTCATGGGATCACTTTTTGAACAGCATAGGCTTAGAGGAATGGGACGCCTACATGGGATGTGTATTCGAGGCAGAGACGTGTGCAGGGTGATAGTTACATTATTTTGATGAGGACAAAAGGAAATGCAGGCTTTCCACTACATACAAAACATGAGAGTCACTCAAAGAGCCAGAAGTTTACCACCAAGGTCGTTGGAAGCAAATCCACTTTTTGTAATCTTTCTATCCTTTGGATGCTATTCACAGTTGTTTGGACATGAGATCCTCAGACCTTATAGTCTTATTATTGTTCAGGAAGAGAGGACTCTGAACGACTTATTTTTGTGATAAAACCTCATTTAGGCCACAATGATAGGAAGGACGCTCTGATTTCCTGAGGTGAGAAATGAGATTAAATAAATAAGTACACTTGTTTAATATTATGTATTTTACGTTGGACATATTAACATTACTTCATACATGGCCTCCTACCATCTGCAAATTAGTAATTCTGAAATGTTCTTTCAAAACCAGGGGTCTGAATGGCTGAGCGTGGAAACAATAATTGGTGCATCTCTCTACCAAGCTTTGCCTTTGTGTATTTGTCTGCAGTGTGCACAGTATATAAGAAACACTTGCTTCCATTTTCTGTGACTGATTAACTGAATCTTCTCATCCAGATTAGTTCCCATCTGTCTGTTCCTTTGTTTCACAGAATATGGTCTACTGTGATTCTAATCTCTGTTATGCATGTTCTTTATGAATAAAACTCCAGGCACACAGGCGTATATGTACACATTTTACTACGAGATAGTAAAATCTCAGTGTAGGGGGACCTCATCCCAGTGTGACTTTATGGTTCCCACTCTTTGCAGTTTTAAACTTTTATGTGAACCTGGCATTCTGGATGGGTCATAGCATATATAACAGCCATAGGATAGCTAAACTGGGGGAGGCTTGTTGACAAGGATTTGAATATCTGCCCTCTGGCTTTTTCTTGTCCATATTTCATAACAAAAAACTAACAAGGATTCATTTTGGTGAAATCTGCCTACTAAATGATGCTTTTACATAATACATTCATCAATTAGCATTTAGATTTTGATTAAACCATTTTGCAAGTAATTTCACCCATTATGCAAGTAATTTCACTTTGGTGGCAGTTAAAAGTATATTTTGAAAGGAAAAATATGTTTTGGCATTGGAGTACTTTGAGGCTCTCTTCAGTTTATCAAAATCTATGCAAATTGTAATGTGGCCTTTCAACGTACAGGTGAACCCTTGTGATCCCAGCATTTACTACCATATGAAACATGAAATAACCCACACATCAAAATTGTCAATAAAATAGCAAAGTCAGACTGGCATTCTTGAAGTGTGTAACTCTGTCATTTGCTTTTCTATCCCTAATTGGATCCATTGTCTCCTTTTTCCCGTTCTACTGCTTGAAACGTTTGCCTCGTTGTTTTATTCATGCTTTAGTCACATCTTTGCCGGCAATTACATTTATTTGATTACCTATCTTCCATGGTGATTCCTGGCATTTGGCTCATCTTTTTTTGTTTAGCCTCCTTCCTTTTGAAATCCCTACATCTCTTTTGTCAGCAACCTCTGGTTATCTCAATTATCTCAAGGGACCTGGAATTATTCTGACGTGTCCTTCTACTTCAGATGAGGACCCTGACCTGGGATCTCAAGACCCAGGTGACTTCAGGATGGAGGATGGAGCCGCTGGATATGTCTTCCCCTATTCAGATGTTTGAATAAAGCTTTTTACTTGTCTTCCTCTCCTGGAAAAACAATTGAATATTTTGCCACTTATATTTTTCTAATATTGTACTTGAGTCATGCTGCCTTAATCATAGTTTAACAAGTTGTTAGAAATTGTTTTAAACAGGACAAAGTAAATCCAACTCCATATAGATTGTCTTTCATTTGCAAATATTAGAATTTGAGTTAAAAACCATATAACTTGAAGCTGTCTACATAAAATGAAGTTGTTGGTATATTAAAAGTGTCCTTCTTTTCAAGTATATTTTATTTTAGTGTATTTTATAAAAACTCCATAGTCAGTGACTCGAAAGTAACCATGAATGTATTTTTCGTTCCTTATATTTTACTGGAAAAAAGTGGTTAAAGTAATTGTATAGATTTTTACCTTATTCTTTGGTGTCCTGTGTAACTAATTATTTGCTTTAGGTACAAATGACCTACTTGCTAAAGACTGTTCATTTTCTGCTGGAATAAAATACCTTTTCAATTTAGTGATTAACTTGGGATGAACATGCATTTGTTTGGGGGGAGAGTGTAAGTAATAATAATTTAATTCATTATGTGTAGTTTTTTCTTTTAAGACCTTTTCCTTTAGGTTAATTTCCTCTAAGGTTAATTCATACATGAAATCATATCTTTTATTAACCTTCAACAGAACAAGTCTCTCCTCCTAAAATAGTGCTCTATCCTTGAGTAAATGCTCCTATTGTTTATAATACTTTAATTAGAATTTTTAGAAAACAGTGCCTTTTCCTCAAATAAAAGGCCCAGACAGCACTGGATGGCAGAGTGGGTTCAACGATAAATGACGTCAAGTCTAACACCTCTGCAATTCTCTTTGCCTTTTCCTTATAGTCACAAGAAGGCTGCCATCAATCTAGCCACCTTATCTACTATCAAGGCAGGAAGAAAGGGAAAGGACCTGCCTTTAGCTTATAAGAAATAGATACTGGAGGATTTATAACTTGAAAATAGAAATGTCATAACTTTTCTACTTGGAGTCATATTTTACTTTTCAAATTACTTATCTGAAAGGCTATAAAATATTTTTACTACATTATTATTTAGCATATATTCATTTAAGAAATACTGTGCACCAACTATGTGCCAGACAGTATTTTAAAAGTTGAGACTATAAACGCTAATAAAGCAGAGATTTTGCCTTCAAGGACCCTCTGGAGTCATCCAGAAGAAGTGCAAGAAAACAGACAAACACAGTTCTGTGTGATAAACTATACAGCGTAGCACTGCCAAGGACAGGATTAGAGTGCGGAGTTGCTAAGTGATACTTGGGACAGGTGAGATGTGGCCCGGAATCTGGAGTATGAAGATAGGGTGACCAGTAAAAGTGAGAGGAGGAAATAGAGGGTGTTCAGACATCAGAACAGCATGAACCAAGGCCCAGAGGTGATGGGGTTCACAGTTTACTCAAGAACCACAAATAATTCTCCATGTCTGGATCACAGGCATGAGGGATGGAAATTTAGGCAAACACTTCACTTTTTTCAGGACTTTGGTCTTCATCCTCTCCTTGGTAATTATACTATTGTCTTTTAGTTTCACCTGATTCTCATTCCTTAGAACTTAGTCCCAGGTTCCACTATCCTGGGACCCCTGGGCTAACAAGCCAAATACTTTCTTGTATTAACACTGGAATTCAATAGAAGCTGTATATTGGTGGTCTGCTGGCCTAATTGGACCTATGGATGTGATTAGTGCTGTGTTTGTATTTTTTTTTCTTTTCTTGTACAGCATAAGAAAATTGAATTAGTTTCCCACATTTAAAAATCAGGAGATTTCATAGAAGAATCCAGTTTCTCTAGGAAAATGCGAAGATCTGGAAATACCAGGTCTGTATTCTCCTATAGGAACAATAGCCTGGAGCTGAATAAGGACCGGCAGTGTCCAGTTCACCATGGTCCTCATTTTTGGTTGTTTCACAAGTGCCCACCTGACTAATTTAAGGTTGGCTGGTTCCTGAAAGCATTTATATTTGCGACCTCTAGTACAGTACATGTACTATTTATATAGAGAGGGTTTGTGTTCTCCATATGTATGTGTATATATATATATATATATGTAAATATATATGTATGTGTGTGTAGGTATGCATACATGTGTTATATATGTGTGTGTATATAATGTATGTGTGTATATATTATGTGTGTGTATATGTATGTGTGTATATATATATGTAAATATATATGTATGTGTGTAGGTATGCATACATGTGTTATATGTGTGTGTATATAATGTATGTGTGTATATATTATGTGTGTGTATATGTATGTGTGTATATATATATGTAAATATATATGTATGTGTGTGTAGGTATGCATATATGTGTTATATATGTGTGTGTGTATACTGTATGTGTGTATATATTATGTGTGTGTATATGTATGTGTGTAAATATATATGTATGTGTGTGTAGGTATGCATACATGTGTTATATATGTGTGTGTATATACTGTATGTGTGTATATATTATGTGTGTGTATATGTATGTGTGTATATATATGTAAATATATATGTATGTGTGTGTAGGTATGCATACATGTGTTATATATGTGTGTGTATATAATGTATGTGTGTATATATTATGTGTGTGTATATGTATGTGTGTATATAGATATACATATATATCTTCTTGAGGAAACATTACTGGGTTAACTTGCACACTAGCAATTCTTGTCAAGATACAGTGACATAATTTTGTTTCTACTGACACAAGCTTATCACATATCATTGAGTTTACACTGGCTACCAGCCTGCTTGAGTGAACAACCATGAAGCACCTCTTTATTATGAATCTTACTTCTAATTATCCTATACAATTTTTGTGCCTTGCAAAACGGTTGCTATCTGGTAGACATTACAGTCTAAAAAAATCCCTCAGCAGGTTATGACAAAAAGAGCAAAATAAGACCATGAATCTTCAGACATGATGTCTACTTGGCTTTTGTTAACCCATTTAGTTTCCTTGACCCGCAGTATCTTCTTTTGGCAAATAGCTGTAATGTCCCCAGCTCTGTCTACATGATGAGGTTTTCACTGATATTCAAGTGGGATGGTGTATGTCAACAGTACTGTGAGTAGCTGCTGAGGCCCTTCAGATGAAAGGGGCTGTTATTATCATTACTCGTCTTGGGGTCTTGATAAAAAGTTTTACCAGAAAGTGATACTGTTCTAAAAACACTGTCCAACTTTAAACCTCTGTGACACCTTATAAAAAAAGAGGATGCCAAAGAGTGGGACTCCATATGTTTGGAGGCTTTGGGGACTGTGGCCAGTAGACAGAGTCTTCTACTATCTTCTAAATCTTCAAACCTGGTCGTCGACTAAAGTTTGAAGATTTTCTGCATTATGTTTTGCTTAGATGGTGGATGAAATTTATTGAAACTATGACTATGGCAGTGTTAGATTTCTAGAACAAAGAGAAAAGATAGAGATTATCTTGTCTAGTTCACTCATTTTAATGATGAAATTATTGGACCCCCGGCCCCCTAAACCCTCAATCCAGTGCCTGTGATATCACTTACAAGGCAGTATTTGATACCCACATGGGTTTACCTGAAATCTGTTTAATTTTGCTATTTTTAAAGGAAAGTAGAGACTCTTTTCTTCTGTGTCTTTTAAGGCTTATTTACGTTGTGAGTCAAACAGGGGAACCTCAATAAGTTATCATCTTGGATGGGTTCTGTGTCCTTTAAGGCTTATTTATCTTGTAAGTCAAATAGGGGAACCTCAATAAGTTATCATCTTGGACGGGTTAGGGGGTCAATAGGACTGCTGATGAGATTTGGTTTTTCAGTGGTTGGAGGAAACAGGAGAACGATTGCTCTACAGCCTCAAATATTCTGGGAAGCAGAACTCCCAAGCATGTCTTACTCTTTTGGTTGTTGAAGTCATAGGTCTTCAATCCTCCAAATACAAGAAGAATTTTCACAACTGAAAATCCGGCATGATTTTTCACACTGACAAGAAAACCTATTAGAGGTGAGTAAAACTGCATATCACCTCCAAGAAATGTTCTCCTTCTAAGAAGTTTTGGTAGCATTTTATCTGAAGCATATTTTCATTTTTGAAATTTTTACAATGCTAATTCAAAATGACATTGCCAGTTTAAAACGTTCTTATTAGAAACAATAAGCTTTGCTATAAGAGGCAAAGGGCCTTTGATAATGCTAGAACCAGATTATTATACTTTTATAGATTACTGTTGTAAACTACAACATATTATTAAGTGATTATATTTTTAATATTAGCTAATATTAACCCCAAAGATGAATTCTTTATATTTGTTTGTAGATTGCTAAGTCCTTTTCATTTTGTTTTTTGTCTTTCCCATCTTTTATTTCCCCCTCTCCACCAGCCACATTATATCGTACACACCTTCCTAACTGATTTTCCTGCATTAGCTCTTTCTATTGAATAGTGCCTATTGATAACCTGGTTAAGCTTGGAATCATATCTCCTGAATCCCCTTCCTGGTGAATTTCCCTTAGTTTTGGTCAAGAGAGGAACTTGGGTGGAAATATAGAAATGGAAGTCCACCAGGTCCGGGGATGAAAAGATGTAGAAATGCCTGACGGGTACCAGCTTGTCCTCGCTGTCCTTCACTTTGTGGCCCTCTCATCTTCCAGACCACTGGATCTGCTAACAAACTATGGCCCCAGGTCCACCATCAGATGCTTGACCTCAGACCCACAGAGGCAGTGACTGCTAGGGGCCACACACAGCCCCCCTGTAACCACCGCAAGCTCTTCTTACAGCCCCACTTCAGAGGCTAACTGTGCTCAGCTTCGCAGATCTTTCTTCAAGCTCTGTGTCTTGTCCAGTGGGGTCAGTGTACCCTGGAAGCTGGCTAATGACTCTTCTGTCCTCTAAGTCTTCTAGACCTTTCTGCTCCTCCCACAATTGTGAAAACTCTAATTCCTATAGTAAATCCCTTGTTGCCATAACACTCATGGTGGCTTTGCTGGACTGATCTACCCCAGGCTCATCCCTTGTTTTTCCCAGAGCAAAATTCTTATAGTGGAAATGATCTGAACTGACCCTTCCTTTCCCCATTAATGCTTGACCATCAGCATCTTGCTTTTAAAACTCCCACTGTACAGAATTCCGAAGTCCTTCTCCCTGACCTACCTGCCCCCCACACCTACCTCCTTGGGAGTGTGAGGCCTCTGGTCTGACCAGTCATGCTAACACCAGAGGCTAAGATGGAGGGTAGAGCCCATCTCGATTCTGAGTCTCCTTCTGTCCCTTTTGAACTGGGGCCTTAGGCAAATTATTCGACATTTACTGGGTGCAGCTTCCTCACTTGTAAAAGGGAGAGGATGGTCCCAGCTATCTTATGGAATTGGTGTGAGATGTCAGTACAAATGGAAACCAAAAGAAAGCTGGAGTAGCAATTTTCGTATTAGACAAAATAGACTTTAAAACAAAGACTATTACAAGAGACAAAGAAGGATACCACGTAATGATCAAGGGATCAATCCAAGAAGAAGATATAACAATTGTAAACATTTATGCACCCAACATAGGAGCACCTCAATACATAAGGAAAATGCTAACAGCCATAAAAGGGGAAATTGACAGTAACACAATAATAGTAGGGGACTATAACACCCCACTTTCACCAATGGACAGATCATCCAAAATGAAAATAAATAAGGAAACACAAGCTTTAAATGATACATTAAACAAGATGGACTTAATTGATATTGATTGGACATTCCATTGAAAAACAACAGAATACACATTATTCTCAAGTGCTCATGGAACATTCTCCAGGATAGATCATATCTTGGGTCACAAATCAAACCTTGGTAAATTTAAGAAAATTGAAATCGTATCAAGTATCTTTTCCGACCACAACACTATGAGACTAGATATCAATTACAGGAAAAAATCTGTGAGAAATATAAACACATGGATGCTAAACAACACATTACTTAATAACCAAGAGATCACTGCAAAAATCAAAGAGGAAATCAAAAAACACCTAGAAACAAATGACATTGAAAACACAATGACCCAAAACCTATGGGATGCAGCAAAAGCAGTTCTAAGAGGGAAGTTTATAGCTATACAATCCTACCTTAAGAAACAAGAAACATCTCAAATAAACAACCTAACCTTACACCTAAAGCAATTAGAGAAAGAAGAACAAAAAACCCCCAAGTTAGCAGAAGGAAAGAAATCATAAAGATCAGATCAGAAATAAATGAAAAAGAAATGAAGGAAACAATAGCAAAGATCAATAAAACTAAAAGCTGGTTCTTTCAGAAGATAAACAAAATTGATAAACCATTAGCCAGACTTATCAAGAAAAAAAGGGAGAAGACTCAAGTTAATAGAATTAGAAATGAAAAAGGAGAAGTAACAACTGACACTGCAGAAATACAAAGGATCATGAGAGATTACTACAAGCAACGATATGCCAATAAAATGGACAACCTGGAAGAAATGGACAAATTCTTAGAAATGCACAAACTTCCGAGGCTGAACCAGGAAGAAATAGAAAATATGAACAGACCAATCACAAGCACTGAAATTGAAACTGATTAGAAATCTTCCAACAAACAAAAGCCCAAGAGACCAGATGGCTTCACAGGCAAATTCTATCAAACGTTTAGAGAAGAACTAACACCTATACTTCTCAAACTCTTCCAAAATATAGCAGAGGGAGGAACACTCCCAAACTTATTCTACGAGGCCACCACCACTCTGATATCAAAACCAGACAAAGGTGTCACAAAGAAAGAAAACTACAGGCCAATATCACTGATGAACATAGATGCAAAAATCCTCAACAATATACCAGCAAACAGAATCCAACAGCACATTGAAAGAATCATACACTGTGATCAAGTGGGGTTTATCCCAGGAATGGAAGGCTTCTTCAATATACGCAAATCAATCAATGTGATAAACCATATTAATAAATTGAAGGAGTAAAACCATATGATTATCTCAAAGGATGCAGAGAAAGCTTTCAACAAAATTCAACACTCATTTATGATAAAAACCCTCCAGAAAGTAGGCACAGAGGAAACTTTCCTCAATATAATAAAGGCCCTATATGAAAAACCCACAGCCAACATTGTCCTCAATGGTGAAAAGTTGAAACCATTTCCACTAAGATCAGGAACAAGGCAAGGTTGCCCACTCTCACCACTGTTATTCAACATAGTTTTGGAAGTTTTAGCCACAGCAATCAGAGAAGAAATGGAAATAAAAGGAATCCAAACGGGAAAAGAAGAAGTACACCTGTCACTGTTTGCAGATGACATGATACTATATATAGAGAATCCTAAAGTCAGACCTACTAGAGAATGGGCTTGAGGATACAGGGAGGGGGAACTGTAAGCTGGGAGAAAGTGAGAGAGTCACATGGACATATATATACTACCAAACGTAAAATAGATAGCTGGTGGGAAGTAGCCACATAGCACAGGGAGATCAGCTTGGTGCTTTGTGACCACCTAGAGGGGTGGGATAGGGAGGGTGGGAGGGAGGGAGATGCAAGAGGGAAGAGATATGGGAACATATGTATATGTATAACTGATTCACTTTGTTATAAAGCAGAAACTGACACTCCATTGTAAAGAAATTATACTCTAATAAAGATGTTAAAAAAATAAAAATAAAATAATAAAATAAAATTCCGGTGGGCAGGTATAGAGATCTGCTTGTCTTGTCGTCACCCAAGACAAGCCTCACATGGAAGTTCCCTTGCTTATTGAATCTGCCACCTGCCAGTCTGGAGTGTCTGACTCTTTCTCCTCGCCGTGAGTGTCAAGGCCAGTTGGTAAACCAACAGTCTGCCCCTCTGGGTGTTTCCTGGTGGCTGGATCTCAAGGCAAGTGCCCTGCCTGACTGTGGGGTTTGTTCAGCCTGTCACGGGCTCCCCTTTGTATAATTCTGACCTATTTTCTCTGGAACAATTGGCATTTCATTTCAGGAGGACTTTCAATCTTATTTTTAAAAATCTAATCAAAATAAACAGAAGAGAAAACTCCATTTCTAGTAACCTTTTACTTGTCTATCACTTATGTCCGTAGGGAAGCTTAAAGAATTTTCATCAGTACACTAAAAAGTAGATAGTTTGCTGTGCTGCAAAACTTTTCAATGCTCGACTCCAAATCTCCAGAACTGCTGAGACTTTCGTATTAAGAAATCATCTGGGGAAACTTCGCAACTCCTGTTTTCATGAAGAGGTTCTAATGGGGATGAGGTTTACGCCTAACTCTTTTAAAATTTTGTTTCTGTATCTTGTGCCTGGGATCCAGCATTAGTTACAGAGTAAACAGTATTTTCCAAAGACTGACAGGGTCAGCTGCTCGGGGAATGTGGCGGGTGACCTCCCTGATGGATGGCCGTCCTGCAGGCTGCTTCCAAGTCAGTTGAAAGGTAAGCATTCTTTCTGTATAAGGACACACTGCCTTGGAACGTGTTTCAGTTTCCACTGATAAAGCTGAAAGTATATCCTGGGTATATGCACGCTGTCAAAGGGCACGGAGCCGTGACTTTGGGGGCAAAGTGATTTGTCATGTCCACACAACAACAGCTAAGCTGCTGGGGTTAGGGGAGAAGCGAGTGATGGTGTAAAATCTCATTGCTTTGCTTAGCTGCAAAGACACAGGAAAACTTAAATCCAGAACTCCTTTCTGATGTGAGAAACACACACTGGAATTCTAATATTCAAAAAGTAAAGGCTTTCATCTTTGAATCCTTTTTCCTGAAATCTTGTTAATTTAACCTGGCTGTTGTCTTCACTCCTGAGACAGCAATGCTGTGTGTGTGTGTGTGTGTGTGTGTGTGTGTTAATAAAATTCCGGTGGGCAGGTATAGAGATCTGCTTGTCTTGTCGTCACCCAAGACAAGCCTCACATGGAAGTTCCCTTGCTTATTGAATCTGCCACCTGCCAGTCTGGAGTGTCTGACTCTTTCTCCTCGCCGTGAGTGTCAAGGCCAGTTGGTAAACCAACAGTCTGCCCCTCTGGGTGTTTCCTGGTGGCTGGATCTCAAGGCAAGTGCCCTGCCTGACTGTGGGGTTTGTTCAGCCTGTCACGGGCTCCCCTTTGTATAATTCTGACCTATTTTCTCTGGAACAATTGGCATTTCATTTCAGGAGGACTTTCAATCTTATTTTTAAAAATCTAATCAAAATAAACAGAAGAGAAAACTCCATTTCTAGTAACCTTTTACTTGTCTATCACTTATGTCCGTAGGGAAGCTTAAAGAATTTTCATCAGTACACTAAAAAGTAGATAGTTTGCTGTGCTGCAAAACTTTTCAATGCTCGACTCCAAATCTCCAGAACTGCTGAGACTTTCGTATTAAGAAATCATCTGGGGAAACTTCGCAACTCCTGTTTTCATGAAGAGGTTCTAATGGGGATGAGGTTTACGCCTAACTCTTTTAAAATTTTGTTTCTGTATCTTGTGCCTGGGATCCAGCATTAGTTACAGAGTAAACAGTATTTTCCAAAGACTGACAGGGTCAGCTGCTCGGGGAATGTGGCGGGTGACCTCCCTGATGGATGGCCGTCCTGCAGGCTGCTTCCAAGTCAGTTGAAAGGTAAGCATTCTTTCTGTATAAGGACACACTGCCTTGGAACGTGTTTCAGTTTCCACTGATAAAGCTGAAAGTATATCCTGGGTATATGCACGCTGTCAAAGGGCACGGAGCCGTGACTTTGGGGGCAAAGTGATTTGTCATGTCCACACAACAACAGCTAAGCTGCTGGGGTTAGGGGAGAAGCGAGTGATGGTGTAAAATCTCATTGCTTTGCTTAGCTGCAAAGACACAGGAAAACTTAAATCCAGAACTCCTTTCTGATGTGAGAAACACACACTGGAATTCTAATATTCAAAAAGTAAAGGCTTTCATCTTTGAATCCTTTTTCCTGAAATCTTGTTAATTTAACCTGGCTGTTGTCTTCACTCCTGAGACAGCAATGCTGTGTGTGTGTGTGTGTGTGTGTGTGTGTGTGAGAGAGAGAGAGAGAGAGAGAGAGAGAGAGAGAGAGAGAAAGAGAGACACTGAGTACTGGGAAGTGTATTTACTATTCAGAGGGCCTGCACATATAGCGTATATATTTTTGTATATATAAATATTTGTGTATATGTAAATATAGTGTATATACTATATATGTGTGTGTATGTATATATATATGTGTGTGTATATATATATATATATACTGTATAAATAATGTATATTATAGGTGCTGAGTATAGCACAGTTCAGAAAACGAAACTTGCTGGACTTGGATCCCGGGCTGATTTTTTTCAGCTTATGTGTTACAGGCTCTGGAGATAAGGATTTCGTTTCATATCAGAATCATTGCTCTTGTCAGTGTTGATTGGTGTTAGTGTTTGTTTTAAAAACCTCTCATTTTATTTTTCAATAAGTTTTGATAAAAGAATTGCATTTTTCAGTTGCACACATTAAAAAAGATAACTTTTTAAAGTTCTCACAGCTCTCGCTTAATTGAAATATTTTCTAATGCTCCAAACAAATGCTCTACCATCAAAGGTGGTATCAAAGGTGGATTTTTCTTTTCCTTCCGTTGACTAAAATGTGTTGCCTAGAATCATTTAAAAAATTGGTCCAGAACCAAAATAAGGGATCAAATAGTATCAGAAGTCAAAAATATCATATTCCAGTAGAAAAGGTTTGTGTTTCATTGAAGACTGGTAATTACAAAGGTACAAATTTGTTAAGCTGTCATTATCATAATTATCATATAATGATATTTTGGGGTTTGCTTTTGTGTCCACTTGGCAGCTTCCACTTATAAAAAATGTTTATTACATAGTGACAAATTCAACTTTAAGAAATTCCTCTGTAGACATTTTTCACAAGCTATGGGCATGTACCTCTGGCCTGCAGAAGCCATAAAGGGGCTTACAAATGGTGACAGTGGGAGGTTAAAGTCTTTGGGTCTTTGTCTATTTGCCAGATGCACAGACAGACCGGAAGATAAGAGTCAGAAGGATTTTCTAGAATAAGAGTTCACAACTGCTGCCTGAGGGTTCACAGTGGCCAAAGCTGATAAACAGACTCAGGCAGGGATGCTGGGAAAACCAGGGAATTCTGGGGGCCAGTCTCTGTGTTTTGTTTTTCACTGTCACTCCTCCCCCTCATCCCATTGGACCATCAAACAGAGGCTCCTAGAGACATAGGCATACATTTTGAACCAAAAACAACACCAACAGGTCCAAAGTTAGCTGTTTGAGTGAGATAAGTTCTCAGCGCTGGGTGTAGTTGGAATTGCATTTGGTGTTTGAGTGCCACAGGAAACACAGCCCTGGGGTGGGACGCGGGTGGTTCTTGGGACAGGATATGGCACCTGGAGGCATGTGCTGAGTGCAGTGTCCTGGACCACTACTAAGTGGGTGTGGGGTTACATGGGCTTCTGACTTGACTGTGGCGAGCACGTAGGACCCATGTCTGGGAAATGCTGTGTAGAATGATAAGAAACCCATATAAAAGGTGTTCCTTGTCTCAGAAGAGAATCCTGCCTTAATAAAAAGATATTTATCCTTGGCACATACAATGAGGAAGATCTTCAGCTGTCTACACCATGCTCTGCAGACATGTCATTATTTTAAAAAGAAGACAGCATTTGTTTTTCATGTCTCGTGGGTGTCTACCTACCTTGTGACGTTTCAGCAGCAGAGCACTTATCTGTGCTTTTGTTGTGGAGATGAAAGATTCTTTAAGTGGCAGGTGTGGGGGAAGTTACCACTATTAAACAAAACAAAACAAAACTATATTTAACTCTTGGATCCAGTAGATGAACAAGTCATTTTAATGGCTGCAAACTCTACTTTCCCCCAGTTTTTGAATATGAGCACAAAACCTGAGCAGCTGAGATTTCCCCAGCCCCACAAGGCATATGGTGATGATGCAAAGGAATGGAGTGAGGTGGCAGTGCCTTGAAGCAAATATCATTTGCTGAGGGTTGTCTGTTTCACTTTTGAATGAAATTCTTGCTGGCCTACCATAGAGTAGATTTTAATTTCCTGTTTGGAGTGACCCATTGCTCATATTATATTCCTGGGGAAAAATCGTAAATTCCCATCTTAGAAAGGAATTATAGATCTTCCTCTTTTTTTTTTTAAATAATACCTTCATTGAACTATAAGTTACATACCATAACATTCATTCTTTCAAAGTATACATACAATTAAGTGCTTTTTAGCATATCCAGAGTTATGTAGTCATCATCATTATCTAATTTCAGAATATTTTCATCACCCTCAAAAAACCCATCCCTAACCACCAGCAGTCACTCCACGGTCTGCTTTTTCCCCTCAACCTCTGGCAACCATTATCTATTTCTAGGGATTTTCCTATTCTGGATGTTTCATATAAATGAATCGTAATATGTGACTTTTTGTGACTAGCTTCTTTCACTTCAAGGTTCATCCACATTGCTGCATGTATCAATACTTCATTCTTTTTATTGCTGAGTAATATGCTTCTGTGTGATATATCCCCTTTCATGTGTTGATAGACATTTATGTTTTCACTTTTTGACTATTATGAATAATGCTATCATGAACATTTTTTTACAAGTTTTTGTATGAACATATACGAAACTTTTAGGTATATACCTAGACGTAGAATTTCTGGATAATATTGTAACTCTGTATATAAGGTTTTGAGGGACTCCCACACTGTTTTCTAATGTGATTGCTCCACTTTGTAACCACCAGCAATGTACAAGGCTTTCTCTTACCCACATCCTTGCCAATGCTTGTTACTGTCTGTTTTGATTTTAGCCATCCTAATGGGTGCAAAATCCTGTCTCATTGTGGCTTTGATTTGGGTTCCTTAATCACAATTTTGCTGAACAGCTTTTCATATGCTTGTTGGACATTTGTTTGTCTTCTTTGGAGAAATGTGTATTCAAATCCTTTGCCCATTTCAAAAATTGGGTTTATTTGTATTTTTTTATTGTTGAGTTGTAAGAGTTCTTTATGTATTCTGGATACAAGTCTCTTATCAGATAAATGATTTGCAAATATCTTCTCCCATTCTCTCTGTTAATTTTTTTGCCACATTTGTTAGGACTTTGATACTATCTTTGAAGTGAACTTTTTTCCCTAGATAAACTTCACGAAGCCTGGGGAAATAATGGCATGCACTTTCACCCAGAACCTGCTTGATGGCAGACACTGTGTGAAGTTCTTTGCACCTGTTACCATATTTAAATTTTGTCATAACATTAAGAGATTGATATCACTCCTTTATTAAAGGGAGAGGGCACTGAAACTCTGAGAATTAATTTGCTCAAAGTGACCCAAATAGAAAGTGGCAGAATCTGCAAATAAATTCAATTCTTCCTGCTTCCTGAGTCTACTTATTTCTCCTTTACTCTAATGGTTAGTGTTTTGAGTAAGATAAGTGGGCAATCCATATTGTATTCATCTATAGTATGATTTGCGTTGGATAAACATGCATTTTATTCCTGTGTTTCCTACCAGAAGTCTTTTAAATAATAGTGCATTAAATGTCTTGTCACATCCATTTGATACATTTCCCTAGTCTCCCCCTCCTTCCCTTCCTCCCTCTTTCCTTCTTTGCTTTTTCCATTCCTTCCTCTCTCTCCTGCCCTCTTTCTTTTACAAATCCTTTATTTAGTCCTTATTATGTTCTAAGTGCATGGATAAAGTGGTGAATAAAGCACCCTCTGGTGCTTATACAGTAGTAGGAGAGATGAACTGCAAATAAATATTAGATATGTATAAACTTCAAATATCATGTGAAATAATAGACTGCCAGAGGTGATAAGAGCTATGAAGGAGAAAACAGCAAATGAGTGGACAGAGGGTTTGCTATTTTAGATGGTCACTGGGGAAGCTCTGGATGAAGGGAGAATGGAGCCACGTGACTCTGGAGAGAGGGCTCTCCGGTCAGGGGAAGGAGACGTGTTTGTCGTGATTGATGAACAGGAAGGAGACCCATGAAGCTCATCTCTTCTGTTGGACCAGCAAGTGGACAAGGGCTGGCTTTTGCATGGGCATGATCTTACCTAAGAAAGCCCCTGTCCCTAAAACATATGTAAAATATATTTAAGCATATCTCTGTACACGGATGGAGTAAGTGGTCCTCACCATACAGTGCTGGGGCTACAGACCCACTTGCCCTGTTGTGCCTGGGATGAGATTACTTGTTCAGAGGTGCTGAAGTGCCCAGTGGGTAGGTGCTTGGGCCAGGGGGCTTGAGTGCCAGCTATTGGCTGTGTAACTGTCTTATTTTTTCAACTATAAAATGGGTGCATTAATTTGCTAGCGCTGCTAGTCTGTTAAGTCACAGACTGGGTGACTTAAAGAACAAAAATATATTTCCTCACAGTTCTGGAGGCTAGAAGTCCAAGATCAAGATGTCAGCAGGGTTGGTTTCTTCTGGGGCTCTCTCCTTGGCTTGGAGATGGCCATCTTCTCCCTGTGTCCTCACATGGTCTTCCCTCTGTGTGTATCTTTGTCCTAATCTCCTCTTCTTACAGGGACACCAGTCATATTGGATTAGGCCCCCACCCTTATGACTTCCTCTTAAATTAATTACCTCTGTAAAGACCCTATCTCTAAATATAATCTTATTCTGAGAGACTGGGGGTTAGGACTTCCATGTATGAATTTTGGGGGGAACACAATTCATCTCATAACAACGGAGAAAATAGTACTATCTACCTAGAAATGTTTAACAAACACCGGAAAGAAGTAGGCAGAATAGTATCTACCTTCTAGAAGTGGTTTGGAGAATTAATTGAGGTAATATATGGAAAATCTTAAAGCCACTCCTGGCACATGGTGAGTGCTGTGGGACTGTGCTATGTAAGAGTGCTATTATATCATTTATATACAGTCACGTTTACATTGTGAGTTTGTGGGGGAAGAAAAGTAGAGATTGTATCTTTTCACTTTATTACTGTTTTTATTCATTATTTTTTAAAAATCTGCCTGAATCTAGGGTAATCTTCACCCATTATGTATACTCAGTACATGCTTGTTGAATTAAACTTTCCATCCCTTCCACTGGCACTGGCATGTCCCTGTCATTATACCTGTTATCTTCTCCTTCTCCAACCGGCTCTGCATCCTACCATCCCCCTACTCCCAACTGGATCCTGAATTTCATCTTCCGGCATTACACTAGCAATAACTGTTTCCTTTTGCAGCCATAGCATGCCTTTTTTTTTCCCTAGAGAGATTTTGGAAGTTCCCTTCACATAAAATTTCAACTCTTGCCTTGATTTTGACACATACCAATCTTGCCTCCTATTCAGCCTAAAAGACTTCATTGCAAATGTATTAGGACAACATGCGTGATTCCCTTTCTGGAACTCAGAGGTGAGTCAAAGAGGGAAGCCCCTTTGGCCCATGAGTCTGATAGACCATTTCTGAATTCTCATCCTGAAGCAGGGCTAGCTAGGTTTATTTCTACTAAGTGTTTCACTTCTGGAATCCTCAGCCCTTCCATCCTGACGCAGAACAAGCACTAGAGCAACCCTGCCTGGCGATAGAGAACCAGCTGTAATCACGCTAAAGGACAGCGCCTCATAACTCACTTCCTAAAATGTTTCCTAAAAGTGGAGGAAAAACCGATAGGTACTTTGAGATACGATCACAAACAGTTGTGAAAATGATGTTTGAAAAGGCTGAGAGACTAGGCCACCGTAGAGATCAGTCTTAGCTTACTCTGAAAGCCATGTTTATGTTTTATTGCCATTCGCATATGCAGTTTGCTGCAAAAAAAAAAAAAAACAACAAAAAACGAACAAAAAACCCTAGAGAGCTAATTACCATCATGCCACACAGTTAATTTTCTTTCAAGCATGTAACACTTTCTAAAGAATTCTGAGAACATTTGTTCCATTGGAAAAATGAATTTCATCTTCTCTGTCATAACTTTGTTCCCAGTAGGAAAGCCAGGATAATGAAGAAAAAATCAGTTTTATGAAGGAAAACACTTTCCTTTCACAACACTTTCCTGAAGTTTCTAAATATCATTTGCCCACTTTTCGGGGAATAAACCTACACCCATTGAATATATGTGTTGTGTGTCTGAATAGTTTTAATTAGTTATCCTTTGAACTTCCCTTTAAGTGACTTTTTAAAGTTTTGAGCTACAAAATAATGCATAAATGTCTAGACTACCGGGACCCAAATTGGAATTTGGAAGAATGGGACTGGCTGATTCATATTTGCTATATGACCATCACATCTGCCCTTTTAAAATTGATTTATTAGGCCCGTATTCTAGAGTATCTTTTATTGTGCTGCAATGATTACTAATGAATTCTTTGATAGTGGCTTTTTGTCACAGACATCTTTCTTGACTCAGGTAACCTAACGTGTTGGGATAGTCTCCTGTTGGAGAGTTTGCTTTTACATCAAGTGACATTTATCATTATCTAAGGCCAGCTGCCTGACTTCTCTTCAGTGCTCTGTTTATGGGGTTTGAACATCTATAAATGGAAACACTAGCTAACCAGAAATTATCGCCAGGGCTTTCTGATAGTGTCCTGGGCTCTCACAAGTTGGAATGTCCTGCAATATCTAACACGTAAGCACGTCACATCGTTTTCTAGACAGAATCGGAATCTCACTTTTTCTGTCTCTCTCTCTCTCATTCTCTTTCAACATGGAATTTGAAAAGCATGAAAAAGGAAGCTTATTAAACCAGAATTTAGAGGAGAAACTGACGGTAAGACTGGTGAGATTTTGCAAACACAGCTTTATGATGTGACTGACGGAGTAAAAATCAGCTGTCATAGTTTGGAAAAGTTGTACCAGGCAGCCTATGTTTCCATGTCTTTCTGGTCAACGACCTTGAAATGAATGAATTTCAAGGGCTTTACTGAAAACAATGTAATAAAATTATTAATGCATTGTCATTACCAGAATGTGGGCAAGTTTGATTTAGTTAATGATGTGGTTTATCTCCATTTTTAAAACCAGAATCCACTTATTTTGAGCCCTTGTTGTGATTGTCTCAATACTGGGAGATTATTGTTTTTACTGATATGAGGTTTAACGAATGTTCAAAGCGCAGTTTCTCTCAGAGATACCAGGAATATGTGTCAGGGGAAATATAAGAATTATGGACTGTTTTAATGTTTTATGGAATAAGTTAATGATCTTCTGGTGTAAGGATGAAGTTCACTCTTCAAAAAGTTTTTAGTTTTTGGCTATAAAAGTTGTAAAAGTAGCTTTACCTTGATGTTAAAAGAAATTCAATGTCAATGAGCATAGTGGTCACTTCTATTTGCTCAAACATAAAATATACTGTAACCTAGAGTAGAATGTATTGTTCACGGCCCACCTGATGAGTATAGGAGGCTAATTATGTTTGTAAAGTTACTGTGGCTTCAGAGTTAATGTTAGAACAGGGCCAGCTAATTTTAAAAGCAGTGCAAGTAGCAAAAAGTAAAACCATATTGGGTTTAAGACCGTGGCTTCTTAAACTCATGAGACTGTATCGTTCTGGATTTCTGACGTTCAGATGTATGCACTAGTAGTGATATTCTTGAAAGATAGAAAGAAGAACGATACTGGCTTGAAAACTCTTAAGGTGTATTAGAATTTCAAGGTCTTGGAGAAAAACATTGGATAAAATACAACCTTTTCTTAAAGGATCTGGGTCATTTTGAATATCGACTGTGGACCTCTATTCTAGGTGGTTGTTTAAACATGTCATGGCCATAGACTACTTTGCTTTTTGACTGTTTTGAAAAGCCATGTATTGTTGTAGAACTAACCAGGGGTTTTGGGTCAGAAAGATCTGGTGCAAATTCTCACTCCATAACTTCTAAATGTAGGACACTGGGATTTTGTTTAAGCTATTTGAGTCTCAGTTAACGTACTTGTTGATGGGTAGCAGTAATACCTAATTTGAAGGCTGTCATGAACATTAAAAACTATAATGTATGTGAAGTCCCTCAGCTGAGACTGATGTTTTCAAACTGTTTCTGGCCTGACTTACTTAGCAAGTACATATCCAGGGTTTGTTTATATAGAAAGAGAAAGCTGAAATGCATTTCAAAGTAAAGGGAAAACTCAGATATGTTAACCATAATGGCTTAGTGGTTATAAAACCTTGATGGAACCAGATAGAGGGTAAATAAAACACGAATAAGAGTTGCTATGAATTAGCGTGAAATTTGACCCAGAGCTCCCTGGCAATCTCTTACAGGAAGCTTTGCAAATAAACATAGTGGATATGGGGCACGTGAACAAAAGTGAAAATGATCTCTTGGTGTATAAAAATTTCACTGCCTGGGAGGTCACATATTCTGCATGCCGGACTCTACCTGGAACACATCTATGAATCTAGAAGTGAGAAAAATCCTCTCCTTAGAGGAAGTAGCTGCCGCAGAGTTCATGGACTTTACTCTGGAGGGGAAGCCTAGGTCTGGCCTCTGATTAATTTCCAGAAGACTGGAGGAAAATCTGGGGCCAATCAAAAGACAGCAGAATATCCAATCTGTACTGAGCAGAAACTGTTCTCAGGGAGGGAGGGAACACAGTAAATAAAGTTCAGTACTTGGGGAAGTTACCTGTACAGATAAATAGATAAATAATAAGTAAATGATAAATAAGTAAAATTCAGGCCAGAAATTCTGACTACTCTCTGAACTCTTTCTTTTAGATTATTAAATGTGTCAACAAAGAATTTCACTTACATTGATCTTCAACTGAAATTTCTTAACAAAAAGGAACAATTCATGTATTAACATAGTAAAAATGGTCATGCACTTCAGGGCATTCTGACATCATAATGGTTTCTTTCTCTAAAAGATGATAACAAATAGATCTCACATGTAAGTCCAATAATTTCTATCTCATTAGTATAATGTATCTCAAGAGACAATTCTATCTCCCAAGCAATAAATGTTCAGTATCACAAAAATAATGATAATGAGAAGGGTATTGCTTCCAACTCATTTTATAATGATGCTTTTTAGAAGCAAATTAACATAGTAGTCAGTTGCTGAATATCATCAATATTGCTTTTTTGAGTAAAAGTAACTCTCTGAGATTGAGAAAGAAATTTGTCATCTGACAGTTTTTTTAAACAGGATGTATCTAACATAAGAAGCTAAAAACCTGTATTTTAAATAAAATTCTATCTTTAATATTTAAAAATTTTTTGACTTATTTTAAATTTGAGGGTGAAAGACTTATCTGATGCCATGCAGATTTCCTTAGAATCTCACAAAAAGCATTCTTCTCAATTTTAGGAAAAGAGAATCCTGCCACTTTTAAATACAATGAAAGAGAAAAGACACTGAAGAAAAAACTATGGGTAAAATATAAAAACACAAAGTATACATTTAAAAATTCTGTGGTAATTCAGTGAAGGGTAGCACTTTAAGGTTATTTTAGTTATCAATTCATAGGTTCATTAATACAAAAAAATTGATTATTTTCTAAGAAGAAATCTGTTAGCAGATAAAACACGGAACTGCTGTTTTGGTTACAATTCCTGTTGTTATTAACTGATGACAAGTTTGAGTTTTGTTTGGAGCATCTTCAGAGATGCAACCTAGTGTCTATTAGGTAGGATTGTCCTCAGAAAGAAACAAAAAAGAGGCTTTCAGATCAGTACACATTCCTGAATGCCTAGTTGGAATAAGACAGGTACTAAGGGCTGCCGCAGAACATGCACAATAAAGAAAGTCTGGGCCATCAAGGAGATTATTGTTTTGATTATTTTTTAGTAGATTATAAAAGAATAATGGTAAGTTTTAGTAGCTTAGACGTATTCTAAGTGTACAAAACAAAAACATTCCAAATTATTTTTTCTCACATAGACTAGGGACAGCAAGATTATAATTACCCATCAGAATGTCTTAGCAATGGGAACAATTGTAAAGCATTTTATGCAGTAACATATTTCATTTCATTATAAATGTCTACTGTTGGAGGAGGTCATGGGGAGGACATGACCTCTGGTTGACCCAAGAGCAGGACCCGGGCAGTGGAAATCTCCTCACCCCTCCCCTGTCCTTAGAATATGCATTCTGCCCACAGTTCCCACCGTGGGAGCTGTTCCAAGGACGCAGCCCTGAGAGGAACGTGATGCTGAGACCCGCTGGGTGGTACCATCTGACTGAACCCAGTTACGACCTCTCTATAAACTCTTAAGGTTCTGGCAAGCGATCCAGGTGATCCACTCCTCTTACTGATGCCCGAGACAAGCCTGGTATATAAGTTCCCTGCTTATTAAACCTGCTACCCACCAATCTGGAGTGTCTGCCTCTTCTCCAGTCTCTCCTTGCCCTCTCTGCATGGGGACCAATTTCAAATTTCACCCAGCAAGCTCCCAAGGCTTCAAACCAACATCTATATATCTATTTTTTTAACTGTATCTAACTAGGGTCCCTGGTAACAGGTACTCAGTAGTTGCTGACGTACCTGAAAAAAAAAAGCGTATACTGCTGATGTTTTTGGTGAGTTATCTAGAGATTATTTTCAGTATAGCTTGAGTGTTGTTTCTGATCTATACATAATTCCAGACAAGATAGCATCACATAATACAATAAGTGGTAAATTTAGGGTTGTAGTTCTCTGGAGGTAAGGTACTGAATCTCTCTATCTTTATATCATAATTGGTTGCCTTAAATCCTTAATAAACTAATTTGGGTGATGACCAAAATGAAGGGAAATGAAAACAAATGAATGAACAATGTGACATCTCCTTTTCTTTGACATTTGATTATTTATTTTGAAAACTTTCTTCCATTTCTTTGCATTTGTAAGAGTGGATCAATGACTCTTGCTATGTTCTGGATTTTACTGAGAAAGTTGCCTTGGATGTCCATTGTATCTGATGATTTTGATGGTAGAGGATGTGAGTTAATTTGTTCCCAAACCCTAACTCCTCCATGCTGCTGGCTCATTTGTTTTTATGGGTGGCACCATCATGGAGCTTGGTAGGCATTTGGGCATCTCTAAACATGCTGCTGGTCTCTTGGGCATGTCTGTGGTGCCTACTATGCATTCTATACCCCTATTTGGCACCCCTGCCAAGATAGCCCATTTATCATCAGTATATTTTGAATTCACTATTCCCTTTTCTCCAGAGAGGGCCAGAGCTCTGTAATAAGTTGACACCCAGCATACTCTGTGGAAATAATTATTTTCAGAAAACAGATGGGCGGTAATGAACACGATTTTATAGTAAATGCCTCAATAAGCATCCCTCGACTGGAAGGCAAACAGGAAACTCAGAACTAGCGTTCTCTGAATTTCTGAGCTCAGTGTCACTTCTGAATTTTTAGTAAGATCAGTTACGTTGTTCCCATGACTTATGGGGATAAGAACTCTCTGAGGACTCAGTAAAGGGGATATAGGCTTGATCAGTCTGTACCAGGTATTCAGGAGTTCATTGATTAAGACATGCTCTCCAAAGCACTGAGACAGCCCTCAAGCATTATGAGTAGTAAGAAGAGTCTGGTTTCACCCTGGCTGAAGATGCATAGTTGCAAAGAGTAACCATGAATCCTGATCATTTGGCAGATCAAAGTGAAAAACTAAATAATGGCTCTTAAAGCACTCTTTCATAAGAAATAATCCCACTCTAACCTCTCTCTGTCCTCCTCTCCATAGAGTTAGTAACAAATGTTTAAAAATTCCTGAAGAATATGTAGCATGAAATAAAAAAAGGAGAGAAGAGACGAGATGCCATGATGGTGGTGGATCACAGGAACCAATGGGAAATCCACTAAGCAGTGAGAATAGAGTCTTAATGGGCATCATTGCAGAATGAGGTGAGACTGGGAAAATGATGAGTTAGGGTAGGAGAGGGCATGCAGGTGTTCTGAGGGCCATCCTACCATATCTATGAAAATCAGAACAGAGAACCTATGACTCTGTGGGTGTGTGTGTGTGTTCGTGTGTGTGTGTGTGATTGTATGGTGCTGAAGACTTCTTATTCCAAAGAAGAGGCCTTCTTCCCTCTTCCTAAGTGCCATCTGGTGTGGTGAAAAGCATGTTGTATTTGAGTCTAGGACCAGTATTGGTGGGAAAGTTGTTTGTGTGGCTTTTGACAAATCACTTAACCTTTGGTGTCCTTATTTACAAGGTGAGAGGCTGGGTTGGATTTTCCAAGATTGCTACTCTGTCTAAAACTTTATGAGTCTGTAGAAAAATACCCTTTGGCTGTGTGCTGATTAAATCCTTGCCATACCAAACAGTGCCTCTTTATACAAACATTGAAATCATTTATATTTTTATGTCGTCACTGACCGAATGTAAATTAGAAGTCCTTGTGATTAGATTAAGCCTTCCTTGCAGTAGGACGTTCACAGTTCAGTACTCACGCATTGAATTGCATATATTTTTGATGTTTTCACTGAGAAGTGAGAAATGACAAAGATTTGAGGACTGAATCATGGAGGAAAATTATGCAATAGATGGAGAAGGAAGCATGTAAATGCCTCAATATTAATATTGAGATATTATCGAAATAAGGCGTTCTATTTTCTTACGATATAACATAAAATAAAGGGGACACTTTATTTTCATCGGGAATAACAGTTTAGAAAATATGAGCTCTGTGTTTTAAATGTTATTTCTAAGATGGTTTGTTTAGGGCGTATTCATTCCCTTTTGTAGTTCTCGCTGCTCCCTGCAATGTGCCTGACACAGATAACTTGGTCCCTTTGCAACTCTAATTTTAGTCTCTTTTGCAACTCTAATTTTAGTCCCTTTTGCATCACTGAGGTTGGGGAAAAAGTAGATTGCACACGGATGGCAAAATCCTAGTCACCCTTATGATTTTTCTTTTCCCTTGAAGAAAAAAATGAGGGCTGTGCCTGTTAGAACCCAGGGCGGGGAGGTGAAGAGTAAAGTGAAACTGATGAGGATCCAGATTTATACCTTATGGTTCACACGAAGTTCTCGAAGCCATCCAGTCTTTTGAAAACCACTGCTAATTAAAGCAGTGTCTGCTGATAATGTAAGTCTGAGATGCACTGTTTGAATGGATCTTTTGCTAGAGCTCTGTGTGATGGTGAGTAACAGAAGAGGGATGGATGACAGGCTTTAACCGAGCTGTGATTTCACAGTGACATTTATAATACCCTGTACGTGTGGTGAGATAGTTTCTAGGTTCTCATTGTGGGAATTACAGTGACTTACCTAGCCAGTTCTGTTCTGAGTTTGGCTCCCCCCAGAAACTGACAAATAGGCTGCTGTATTAGTGATGGAATTATATTTGAGAGCCATGGTCTTTATTTTGCTATCTGATCTTCATAAAAATAAGGAGATGATTTTTTAAAATGGCAGAATGTCTGTGGTTTAACTGCTGGTGTCTCTCTTTTACTTATAACCTATTTTTCTCAAGGGTCCTTTCATCAATTTCCTTTTCAGTTAGTGGGCGTTACCTTGCATGGGTAGCTTCTGGGGAAGACATCACCCCAGATTGTTCTCCGAAACAAGCTGGATGTCAGGATGTAGCCATTCAGAGACCACCTCATGCTCTTAAATACTGACTTGATGACATTTATTTTTGGAGCAGATGAGAGAGCCCATAGGATTGCTTTCCTGAACCTGGTATAATTTCCTGGGATATCATGTCGTCATGGGGAAGCTGAATGAGAAAAAGTCAGCATGAGTTAATAAGCTTATCACAGGGAGTGGGGAACTCCTTTAGAAAGTGTGAAGGAAATATGGAAAATCAAGTGTTTCCATTTCTGTTTTGTTTTTCCGGTGGAGCTCAGCTTTCAATCTGGGAATTTCTGTATGCTTTTTTGTTCTATTTGCTTCTCCTTATTTATTCATTCATTCATTCGTCCAGCCTGGGAGTCCTCTGCATGTAGCTTGCCGACCTCGTGGCTGCCCCTACTCCTTTGCAGGGGGTGTGGAAGGAGAAGGGGGTGGGGTGGGTCTAAGAGACCTCCAATGAATTCTCTCCTTTGCAAATCTACTACAGTCATGCCCTGTGGAATTTGCCTTCCTTGACTCTTGTGCCTCCAGGGTTTGGAAAGGCATCTTTTAAGGGTCCCTTCCCGGCTACAGCTCTGCTTCATAGAGCAATACACCTCCATCTCCTTTTTATCTTCTAGAAATTTACAATATGGTTTTTCATGCTGATTCCCCTCCCATGCCAGATCTCTTATTGTTGTGGGTTTATTCTTTTAAATTCCTTTCCTCTCTTTTTAATGAGGTGCAGGGAAGGATGTGAGGGAAACTCCTGGGTTCCATCAGCCATCTTGAACCAGAAGACCCTTGACTTATTTTTAAAGCTCTTCCTCAATGCTTTGTGTTGGAAAATCTTTTCAATAGGTAGGGAGTGTTGGAAACATCCTGATTCTTCACTGAGAGAGAGGCATTATGTAGAAGTGTTGTATAAGCTATGGTACATGGCATGCCAAGAAATATTCTGAGCATAAAGCTAAAAGAATTATGCTGTTTCTAAAAGTTTGAAAATTGAAAATTAAGAAAGTTATAGTTTTGACCCTTCTTCTTTGTGCCATAGTGATCGTGATGGTTAAATTCAGGGACTCTGTGGTGAGGACTCTTGTGTGTTCAACCTATGTCAGCTTCAGCTTCCTTATCTGTAAAATGGGATGTGACTTGCCTCCCAGGGCTGTTATATGGACTGGAAATAAGGAAATTTTGGAAAAGCACTTGCACACAAGAAGACTTCAATACACGGGAGCCGTTAGACAAATGAGAATCGCAGTGGGGTATAACTTACTTCTTGCATCTGGTGAAGAAACCCTGGATTTGTACTTGGGATTTGTCCTCTGCAGAGGGAATGTGATTTCAAACCAGAGGCAATGCTGAGGAAGTGTGCCATCATCAAAACTCTAAGTTTTAACTTTGTCTGTCCTGGAAGGATGACAAAGTTTCAAAAGTAAGAGCATTTAAAAAACCTGGCGCCCATTCTGAAAGACATTATGGTTTTGTCTCAGCAGAGGATAATTACATTACATTAATGTAAGTACTATGTAGGGATAGAACAAATGGCTAAATTGTGAGGTACAAATAATTAGGACATACCTAATACAATTAATAAAAAATATACCAATGACTGCTAGACTTATCAAGGTGGGATGTTTGTAGGAGGGGAAGAATAGAGGTAAATAGGAAGGCATCGTAGTGCGTGTGTGTGTCGAATGTTTAAAAGAAGAACAGAAATATGGTTAACAGTGCTGTTTGGTTGAAAAAAGTTTTAAATCCGGAAGCTATTCTGTTCAGGATATCATAATTTATGTCTCTCACCTTCATCTGGCATTTTCCTTCCTTGTACATAATGTATTTTCCTGGGAAACCAACACAACCAATGGTTCATTTATTTTTTTATTTAAGAATTTTTCTATAAAACATATAGTTCCTATACTACAAGTAGGACTTATACTGGCACAACTTTTCTGGAACATAAAACGTATCAAGGCTTTAAGCGCTTACGTAGCTACTGGCCAGATAGTTTTACTCTAGGAATTCTTTGAAGCAAAGAAATATACAAATATTAGTTATAATAATGTTTATTACAAAGTTGTTTTGTAAAAGTGGAAATACTGGACACAGTAGGGAAATTAGTTACTAATCCAGGATAACATCATATGAGGAAATTTAAGGGCAGTGGTATAGTGGACAATATACTCCATCTCTTCCCTACAAAAATTCAGATATTATACAGTGTGGAATGAACAAGTCTTTTGTGGACCCTCCACATTGGCAGGACATTAACAGGCAATCAGTGAATATATTTGTGTAGCACATCTCTTAATAGTCTAAACAAAGACAACAGTACTATGTATTGAACTACATTTTTCAGTTTTACTGAAATTTCAAATAGCTCAGAGTGATTTTTTTTTTCATAATAACCTCACATTTTAATGATCCTGCTGAACGGCTGAGATTGAATCAGGGAAGAACGCAAGGTAAACTGATATTCTTCACCTGAAAGCAGACTTGTAGACATCTGGTGAGTTTTCATCTTTTGGTCAAACAGCCTTGGGCCACCAGCAGGCTGCAAATCCCTCAAGGTCAGGGACTTGATTTTCATGGCACCAAGGGCTGTGCCTGATGTATATACAATAAATCTCAGTTCAACTGCCCAGGCTTGACTTTTACGAGTGTCTGTGTGTGGGTGTGCAATGCACTTTGACTTCACAAGTAGCAGGGATCACAGACTAAACCTACACTGAATTCATCCTAAGATTCGGCCGTGTCTGGAGAGCTGGTAGCTTGGCACTTTCAAAGGACTGTTTTTAAGAGACACTGAAAAGCTTCCCAGTGAAAGACTTATCCCCAAGTCCTCAGGGAAAAGACAGATGAGATTCTTATGGTTTCGTTCATAGAAAATAAGGGACCCTGAGTATGGCAGGCAGCCTCCCCTTCTGGTTGACCTCCAACTCGACCTCAGCAGTTTTGCTTGTGAGTAAAAATGGACAGAGTTGTCTTCCATGAAGTCTTTGAGCAGCGTAGAAAGCACTAAATGCCGGCGTGCTGGGTGCTGGCAGCTTCGGCAAAGACATCAGCATCCTCAACGCAGAGCCCTGGACACCTTGGTGTGGCCGTCGGCAGGCAGTGATGGCATTGGTGGCAGACTTGTTGGCACTGGTGACAGCATTGCCAGAGTGTGACAATAGGCCAGCATGTGACAGGAGGAAAGTGGCAGACTCCAAATGTGAGCTAAAGCACTAGTTCGTTGGAGCAATGAAAGAATGACAGAGGCATGGAACTTTCTCAGAGTGAGTAGAAATATAGCCACAGTGATACGATTTTTAATACCATTTAAAATAATTAATTGGACTTCATTTTTGCTCCAAGAACAGGTTGGGTTTACAAGTCCCTTGTGAAAATTAAGTACTATGAAAAATGGCGATTAATTAGATGTTTTCAGATACCAGGAACCTCTACCACGGGCAGTTATGTTTAACGAGATGCTTAGGATGTCAATAAAATCTGTGCTATCCTTTGAGGATTACTATGTTTATTTTTGAGGAGTTTATAGTTTGCTAAGATTCATTTTCTCTTTCTACCAAATACCAATGCTGCGAGGTAGATTATCCCTAACCTACTCTGCAGTATAAATTGTAGACTCTGGATGAAGTATAGCGTATCTATTCTGGAGATATCTGGAATCCTTGTGCATTTGGCTTTGGTTTGTTCTTGTAATACTTGAGATGTAAAACAGATCGTTTTTGGTTTCCCATGTATTTTAAGTCCTAGGTAAAATTTTAGGATGACACTTACCCCTCGCCTTCACCCCCTTCCCCCCTTTCCCTTCTCCCCTCCTCCCTCTTCTTCTTTCGTGCCTCTCCCCCTCTTCCACCTCCCCTTCGTCATTGTTCTCCTCATCCTGTCCTCCTACTTCTACTCGTCCTCCTCCTTTCTACCTTCTTCTTCTTTGTCTTTGGATGTCCAAATGTTCCAGCACCATTTATTGGAAAGGCATATATACTCTAATTATCCACAATAGAAAGAATCCCACATATTACAGATTCTCTTTATCACCAGGGAAACATTTCATCATCTCAACAACAGCCACCCATACTACTAATACTTACATATTTTTGCTATGACCTAGGCATCGCTGTTTATATATACATATATATTATATTTATATTTATAAATATAATATATATTTATAAATATAACTATATATATGTTTATATATGTTTATGTTTTTATATAATATATATTATATATGTTTATAAACATATATATGTTTATAAACATATATATATGTTTATACACACACACACACATATGATGTATAGCTCTACACAATAACCCCCAAAGTTGATATTATTTCTGTTCTACTTTTATGTATGGGGAAACCAAGGTAAGAGAAATTAGTTACACAGTTAGTAAATGGTGGAGCTCATGTCAGACCCAGGCTGTCTCCAAGTCCATGCACTTAACCACCATATCATGTTGCCTTTAAACTCAGTTTCCTTTACGGTTAAATTTGCACAAGAATACATTTTGGGATAAATGTATGTAACAACTAATTTGCTTTCTAATTACTGTTTGGGTCCAAATAACAAATAATGCTCCTATAGGAACACTAAGAATGATGGACTGAAACATTAGTTTAATTAAAGACTCAGATGGACGTAATTACTGTTTTAGAAAGATTATAGGAAATATTTTCTGAATGAGGCATTTGCAATATTTTGCAAGTCTGAACTTTATAAGAACTTACTTTGGGATATCCTTCTACCTGATACTTTATAACTTTAAAGAATGACAAGATCGTTTCAGGGGAACTTTTCTTATTTTTATGACCAACCATTTTAATTTCCTCTATGGTACTATTGGTATTTATTTGTAAGTATCAGAGTTCTTTATGTGATGGACAGATTTTTTTACTCTTATTTAATCAGGTGACCATGTGATTTACTATTCAAACAGGGATCCTTTTGAGGGTAAAAGGGGGCCCTATTAATAATTGCTTCATGACCACAGGCACTAACCAGGACTGTCCCAGACAAGCCAGGGCACGTGGGCAGCCGATATTGAACTTACACATGCATGGAGACCAGGGAATCAATGATTCCATGGGTCAGGGATGGCTTCTAGACTCTTGAAAAGTTGAAAGCATTCTCTAACAGATAAATGTCATTTGCTTCTGTTCTTAGCAAAAGGACAATTTGAATCCACTTACTGACATTCATTTTTAAGAGCTTGAACTTAGCTTTCCTTTTTGTGTATCAGGTTATCTTGTGTGACAGAGATAGAGATGGTCTTTTATGTCTTTGCTTCAGGGCTACAGAATTAGTGGTGCAGCCATTGCCCCTGACCGTGAAGAAAGAGGGAGAGCTCAGCCTAGTTTTCCTTAATGTTGGTTAATTTCACTTGCGAAATGAGAAGAATCCAGTAAGAGAAAGAGAAGGGCCATAAACAAATAGCTGCAGTTTTATCAGTTTCCCAGTGGATAGAATATTATATCACTTTATTCAAAGGTGTGGAAGCATTTTGTTCAAAGGTGTAAACGGTATTCTTTTTTTCCCCCAGCATCACAAATCTTGTCATGCTGTTACTAGGGAACATTAAATGTTGCTCTTTTCCTTAGCCTCTTGTTCTCTGAGTGAAGCCAAGTGGAATTGTGGAAAGAATGAGGAAAGCTTGACGATCAATTTAAGCATGGTTGGGACAAGTCACTTAACTTCCCTGGGTCTCAGTTTCCTTATTGGTAAAAATAAAATATTAAACTGGATCATTTGAGGTTCCTCCCAGTTTTAATTTATGTGATTCTATGACCTCCTGGGAGGGTAGAGCTTAGATTCTTGAAAGTTCTGATGGACATACCATGCCTAGATTTCATGCCTCACCTACAGAAAGGGGAAAATCCAAATCCTTCTGGGGTTTTTACCGCAGGGAATGACACTTGTACAAGTATATTTACTTGGTGAGGTTGAACTTTTAAAAGCATAGGTCTGTATACAGTAAGAGAGCCATGTTATGAGGTCCCCATGCTGCAGTTAATAAGAACGGGCAATGTAGAAATATTGGTCAAAGATGAAAACATTTGCAAAAAAAGAACAGTTTATTGGTTAAAAAAAAAATGCCAGTTTCTCTCTCAGAATATTTGAGTTGGCTTAGCCCAGTGTTCTTAGGGACAAAGGGATACTATACATGGTGGTGAAGAGCCCTGGCTTGACAGTCACACTGATGTAATTCCTGGCTCCCACGGTTCACTGTGTCATGTGGGGTATTTAACCTTGTCAAGTGTATTAACTTGTAATGAAGTTTATTAACTGCTTTAAATGTCAGACTCCTTGTCTGTGAAGGGAAGATAATAATAGCGCTCATAACAAAGGGTTATTGTTACAAATAACACAGGTAAAAATCTTGATACCTATTTCCAGCCAGTTGCTAAAGTTTTAATGGGAAGATTCTCAGGCTAATTTACTTGTATTAGGAAGGTAGTCTACATAGGTGTTATAAGTAGACCTAAATATATTGACTTAACTCTATGAAAATTAATTTTTCTCTCACACATCAGTCCTGGAAGGAGGGACGTGGGAAGAGAGGTTTCCGATATGGTCCCCAGTGAGTACAGAGTAGAGACAGACACTTTGTTGTTGGGGCATCAGAGATGGGGGAGAAACACGCAGACCCTCTTGGGAACGTGTGGATAATGCCAGGACTTACAAATGTTGTTTTTAGAGAGGAGGAGAGTGGTTGCTAGGGGCTGGGGCATGGGAGAAATTGGGAGATATTGGTGAAGCGGTACAAACTTTCAGTTATAAGGTGACTAGGGTCTGAGGATCTAGTGTATAACATGGTGGTTATAGTTGATAACACTGTATCATATAGTTAAAATTTGCTAAAAGAGTAGAACTTAAATATTCTCACCAAAGGGAAATAAAGATAAATAGGTGAGGTTCTGGAGGTCTTTTATGTCAGGTTAATGGGGAGAATCATTTCACAATGTACACGTGTATCAAACCATCAGTGTACACTTTAAATATCCTACAATTTTATTTGTCAATTATAACTCAGTAGAGCTGGAAAAAATGTTCCTTCAGTGTTACCCTTTGAGAGTCACAGGGACATAGTAAAAATTTGTTCTTACTGATCTTGTCCTTGGTTGACATACAAGGCAAGGAGTAATCAAAAAGTTTGGGCAGTCGCCTATATGTGGAATCTAAAATACGACACAAATGAACTTATCTATGGAACAGAAACAGACTCACAGACATAGAGAACAGACTTGTGGTTGCCAAGCGGGGGAGGGGGTGAGGGGAAGGAAGGATTGGGAGTTTGGGATGAGAAGATGCAAACTATTGTATATAGAATGGATAAACAACAAGGTCTTACTATATAGCACAGGAAACTATATTCAATATCCTGTGATAAACCATAATGGAAAAGAATATGAATTACAGTGATAAACCATAATGGAAAAGAATATGAAATATTTACGTATATGTATAATTGGATCACTGTGGTATACATCAGAAATTAATACAACCTTGTAAATCAAATATACTTCAATAAAATTAAAAACAAAGTTTGGGAGTTGGAAGGAGGTCTCTAATAGGCTGCGTTACTTTTTCCCATTTCATGTTCTGCTTTTGTTCTTACTTGATTATAATTCTGTGTGTGCTCTGCAAAGGACAGGTAGTAAAGTTCACTGTGTTTCTATGATCCTGAGAGCTGGAGGACATGTTGTACTGTTCCAGCTGCACATATATGAATTCCACATGCTTGGCATCTGGAATCTTGCCAATCTTCCATTGCTTCCCTGGATTAACACCGTAACCCAACACAGTTAAGTGGATCCATATAGGGAATTTCCTCTCAAAGGACATCTGTAAGTCACTAAAATTGAGTGTATGCTTTTGTGTATACGTAGGTGTGTGTGTATGTGTGTGTGTGAGTGAAAGAGGGGAGAGAGAGAGAGAGAGAGAGAGAGAGAGAGAGAGAGAGAGAGAGATTTAAAGCGCAGTGAGAGAGGTCTTGATAGATACCTCCAAACAATAACCTTTTTACCCCATCATGATTTTGGGTTAAGGAAGCGTTGTTGTGAAGTGACAATGTCTATTAAAAGGGCAGGGGTGATATGTGCATCTTTGGGGGGATTTGTAGAAGTTTATCAGGTTTGTTTAGAAACCAAAATGTCAGCAGGCTTGGGGGTGCCTTTTGAAAGGGGAAAGATCATTCTGATAAAGAGATGGATGGTTATCGCAAGGAAGATTGTGGGTAAAGGTCCCAACCAAGTTGCAAGTGCTGAGGGCTTAAAATATCACGTTGGATTCAGAGATGGAATCACAGTTCTGGTGCCTTCCAGCTATGGTGTCGTCTTTGGTCACTTTTCTTCAGTGAACCTTAATTTTCTCTTTTTAAGTATTGTTGCTAATATCTACTGATGATATTTTTATGATTTAATGGGAGATTAAATAAAGATACCACCTAGATCAAGGTGTATGGTGTTCAGAAAATTCTTGTTTACACCTCCCCTGACTCCCCTGGTCCCTTAGAGTTCTGCCGAGTGTCAGCTCTGGTCCTGACATGTGGCCTGAGTACCCATCAAATACATACTAGACTATTGGATATGCCTTCGGATGTGTCATCAGTAGACTTGTTCTCTGATCTGACTCCAGTCTAAGTTAAGGTTACTGGTTTCATAGAGAGGTTTTCTCTTACGTATGGTTGGAAGAATTGAAGCTCCTTGAGATAGAAATGAAGATCTCAGAAGGCTCTCATTCATTCATGGTGTTTTCTAGAAGACTGGCTGCCAAAACTGATTTGTGGATAACTGCTTGTCTGCGACAAGGTTTTACTCACTCCAGAGTAAATGAGAAAAATAAGAACAATGCAGTCTCCTTCATAAAACAATTTATGTTTATTCAATTTATTTAATGGATTGTCCTTTTTATGGGGAGAGTACATCTTTTCTTATTTTTTTGGTTTTAAAGTTTTCTTTCTACTTATAAAATGATGATGAATCTTTTTTTTTTTTTTTTTTTTGCGGTACACGTGCCTCTCACTGTTGTGGCCTCTCCCGTTGCGGAGCAACAGGCTCTGGACGCGCAGGCTCAGTGGCCATGGCTCATGGGCCCAGCCGCTCCGCGGCATGTGGGATCCTCCCGGACCGGGGCACGAATCTGTGTGATGATAAATCTTTAAAAATCAGTGACTGATCCATGAAGTCCCAGTGGAAAACCACTCTTTCTGACATTTTGGTCTCTGCATTCAGATGTCCTTAGAAAGGTCTACTGGATTTTGTTCTGTTTTTGGCATTGCCAAATTGTGACTTCTTAGCATGTACTATATCACATTTTCTTTTGTATCTTTTAGAATCCTAATTTTCTTACTTAGCATACCAATGAGTTTTTGTTGTGTATAAACACTAGTTTTTTCATTTTTTATAATTCTTGTCACATATGTAAGAAGGTACATTTACTTTTCACGTGAGGAAATTAGAATCAAAACCAACAAAGATTCTGAGCACATATCATGAGATAGACATGGTCCTTGGGATTTTATGTGCATTGTTTCATTTTGACATCACCACAGCCTTGCTTTATGTTCCCTAGGAATTTGAGATTTCTTTTTCTCTTATGGAACTGGATGTGTTGTGGGTGGTAACTGAGAACTTGTAATATATCAGGTGTTCAGAATGTTCTTTTAAAGGAATTTTTTATTAATGAAGCCCATGATTAAAGTTAAGATGGGTGTTTTATCAGAACCCTACTCAGAGAGAATCTCAAAAAGACCACAATCCCATCATAGAACTTAATAGAAATAGAGTTACTACTGGAAAATTTATCTCTAGTTGGAGTAGAAGAGGCATAATAACCATAAAAATCTATAAAACCAATTTAAATAATTTTTAAAGATTGACATGTTTTAGGTCTTTGAACAGAAAAAGTTTCACTAATAAAGGGGATGAGCAAACTTGTAGGAGATCTTTGGAAGCTGGTGTTTCTGTCATTTTTGACCATGTTCTGGAAGAAGTTTAAGTTGTTTAAGTTTGGCTTTCATCTTAGTTTTCTGGGTAATTTGTTAGAGAAAGTGGTACCCTGTGATGACATTTTATGAAGCTTAATAAATCATTTTCCTCTGAAAACCATTCTGGGAGCTGCCATTTAAAAATAAACAAGCACAAATAAAATAACTCAAGAGGAATAAATAGGTTGGATTTTAAATGGGTGAATGTTACTGAAGTGTGTTAATGGCCGAGACTGATCTTAAAGCCAGAGTCCACTTGTCCTTCAAAAGGGAATGTCCTTGGGCTTGGCTGCAGTGTAGACTGTTGTGTCTCTCAGGTTTAAAGAAGTGACTGTCAGTGATGAAAACACAAATTAGAAAATTCTCTTTGACAAGAGAATTGAACAGACACACACTACTATATATAAAATAGATCATCAACAAGGACCTACTGTATAGCACAGGGAACTCTACTCAATATTCTATAATAACCTAAATGGGAAAGGAATCCGAAAAATAATGGACATATGTATATGTATAATTGAATCACTCTGCTGTACACCCGAAACTAACACAACACTGTGAATCAACTATACTCCAATATAAAATAAAGTTTTTTTTAAAAGTTAAAAAAAAAGAAAATTCTCTTTGGCGTGGTGCTGACCTGTTGACCGTGATTTCAAAGAAGCAGATGGGTGGTGGGTCCATGTGTGAAACTGCGTGATGCAGGTTTACTCAGTGATCTAAACAGGAAAGATACGACAATGAAGAGCCCTGTATTTAAATTGTCCTTAACTCTCCCAGTCTCTTCTGATTTTTTAAAGAATAGTCACCATGCTGTGCATTACATCCCCAGAGTTTATTAATCTTATAAATGGAAGTTTGTACCTTTTGACCACCTTTACTCATTTCCCGCAGCCCACACCCTGTAAAATGAACTATAAAATGAAGGTGAAAAGAATAGAGGTAATGTAATAAATGCAGTGTGTGTTCTGTGTTATAGTGAGTTGTAGATGAACTGGTCAGCCATGCTAAAATGTTAACCATCTTTAGAGCAAAACCAAATAATAGCTACAGAGTTCTCCCCTTTTAAATGCTACAACATTTAAAAATAAGACAGTGACAATGACAATATAAACACAGTACATTTGACCCAAAAAGAGGATTTGACAGCACAGGCACTTGTTAGCAAGTTCTATTTTTGTGCTGAGTATAGTATGTTAAAAGATAAACTGAGGCATATTAAAAATGTTAAGAGTTTTATTTGAGCAAAAATCAATTGAATTGGGCAGCATCAAACCGGAAGTAATTAGGAGAACTCCACTGGCAGAAGCTGGGAGAGACTTGCACAGAGAAGAAGGGGAAGCAAAGCAAGGAAATGATCTGATGGGCTGTAGCTTAAGTGGCCGCCTTATTTGGGAAAGTCTAGTTGGCTGCTTGTGACTGGTTGTCCTGAGTTTCGATTTCTTAACCTTGAGGTGTTTCAGGCTTAGGTTTTGGTTTGCTTGTGGGGGCAGCTAAAGTGTTGAAGCCACTCAGTCTAATGGCCTCTTTGTTTCGTTGATTTAACAAGCAGAATCGTAGAGGTTTAGATATTGCTTCTCCTTATCATTTTTGAACACTTACTGTGCGCAAGCCTACTTACTCTGATTCCTCAGTCATTCATTCATCTACTTTAACTACTTGAATGTCCTTTGAGCATCTGCTCTGGGTCAGGCATCGCTCTAGGTACTGAGGATACAGGAGTGGACACAACCAACTGGACCACAGCCTTCATGGGACCAGCGTTATAGGAGAGGACAGTGAGAGAGCTGACAGTTGTCCATCAAACAAATGAATAAACAAGGTAATTTCAGGTAACAATAATGGAAAAACAAAATAAAACAGGAAGAAGGAATAGAGATAGATGGAAGCGAGAGAGTGAGTGGGAGCAACTCAGGAACCTTCAGGAAAGCCTCTCTCAGGAACTGACACTCCATGAGGAGGAGATGGGGTTGGAGGGGGAGCATTCCCCACAGAAAAACAGGTGCAAAGGGTTCTCAGCATCTTATTTGTATATATTTCTCATTTTGCAACTGTGCAAGGCTAACTGTCCAAAGAAGCACAGTGAGGAACTGGTGTGTTCTTTCCTTGAAGGATGTTTGACTCAGAGCCTATGTTTTCAGCTACTGTGTTCTACTACTTAGTGGAGATGGACTGCTGATTGAGCCCTGCTTGATCTGTACAACAGAACAGACAGACAAACCAACCGACTGACCCATCTTAGGTCTGGTGACCAGAGGCTTGACCTGGGCTCCCACAGTGGGAGCCATCACGCCTCACCCAAATTCCAGACCTGAGTTATTCACACTCAGAGCCTCCAGAAGGAAGGAGAGACCAGGTTTAAAAATATCCACTTCTTTACCCAAATCCTATCAATCAAGAGCAATTGCAAATCAATGAGTAAAATTTTAAAAAGTCACCATAAATAAGTAAACAAAGGACATAAACCAGATGAAGAAATAGAAAATGCTAATGAGGATGCAAAAAGATGTTTATTCTCGTTAATTACCAAAGAATTACAAATGAAAACAAGGCACCACTTTATCCTTTTCTATTAGCAAATATGAAAGAGGCCAAGAATATCCAGGGTTGGTGAGGTGTCTATCACAATCTGGGTGTGAATATTTTATAGTCTAGTTCGGGCACATTTAACCGATTTTACAGGCTCCGTGTTCACATGTTATAAGGTGTAGTGAGTTTCATGCTCTCAAAAGGTGTGACCAGACAGAATCTGTGAATGTGACCTTCTTTGAAGAAAGAGTCTTCGAGGGTGTAATTAAGGACCTCAAGATGAGATCATCCTGGGTCAGGATGGACTCTTAATCCAAAGACAAGTGTCCTAAGAGAAGTGGAGAAGACAGACACATGGGGGCAGCTTGGCGTGAGCTGCTAGAAATCAAGGAATACCTGGACCGCTGGAAGCCGGAAGAGGCAAGGATTCTTCTGTATCCTTCCAAGGGAGTGTGGTGCTGCCAACTACTCGCTTCTGGGCTTCTGGCCTTCAGAACTGTGAGAGAATATATTCCTGTTGTTTGTGGTAATTTGTTCCAGCAACCCTAGGAAATGCATGCACAAGGTACATCCACCTTTCATGTGACAATATTTTGTAATGGCAAAAACTGGAAACAATCTAAATGCTTGTCAAAGTGTGACTGGTTAGCTGAGTTATGTCATTAAAAAAAAAGATAGATATAATTACACTGACAACTCATAGGTGATATATTGTTAAGTAAGGAAAAAAGACATTATTATTATTATTAAAAAAGAAAACCAAATCATCCATTTGTAAATATGTTTGATATAGAGTGACCTTGAATGGGAGGTGATTCTCCTGATAGGGATGCCCTCAAGTTTTTTTGGGCAAGCTTGAATATGTAAATCTTTGGGGATATAGATGAAATAATCAAAAGTCTACTCATAAATTATTAATGTAGCTAAACATGCATATTCAACATCAGAAGTGTATGATAATATTAACCTAGACAGATTTTTTTTTCCTCTTGCATTTTGGCAATTTTATTCAAATTCTTGACATGTTAGGTATTGTTTGAGATCATTATAGGCTAATACTTCTCCCCGCCAATGCTGCTCTGAGTAAACTTAGAGTTAGTGTCTGAAAGGCACCACAAAACTGTGGAGTCCTCCCAAGCTGTTTTTAAGGGGCGATACAGAGAAATCTGATAGCACAGTTACAGGCGTTGGAGAAAAATCAAACTCTACTGAGTTCAGTCTGGTCAATAGATTGTATATATTTAGCATTTGTGCGTGCACAGAAAAATGTTTGGGAGGATATAAACCAAGCTGTGTCCAAGTTAACAGTGGTTACCCTGGGGTGTGGGATTAGTAGTGATTGTGTGTGTGTGTGTGTGTGTGTATGTATGTGTCTTTTGCCAATTAGTTTTCCATCTGTATTGTTGGAATGTGTTACCTGGGCATATATTACTCCTGTAGTACTAATACTATTAATTATAAAAGTAAAAAAATTAAAAAAACCTACCAATCCTTTAAGATGCCAGCTACCTTTGACCTGTCCTCATTCTTATCTGGAAATGATTTCTCCCCACTCAAATCTCCCAGTGATTTTTCTCTGTCTCTCTTTTATGCATTATAACTTTCTAATGTGTACATTTATCCTTTGGTAAATAACTTTTATTTGTTCTTGAAAGCCCTGCCGCAAAGGGAAAAGCTGCTGAATAAATATATCTGGTAATTATTTTTCTCATTTAAAATTTTATTTTTAAAGCAGCATACCATATAATTGACTTTTTGTGTACAGTTCTATACATTTTAATGCATGTATAGATTCGTATACACTACCATCAAAGTCGTGTATACAAATCTATACATGAACAGTTCAATCACCTCAAAAAACTCCCCTGTGGGGACATAATATGCAATTTCAAAATTGCCCTTTTGAAATTATATCTTTCCCCTTTCTCCTGACCCCTGGCAACCACTGATCTATTCTGCAAAACTATGTCTCTTTTGCTGTGTCCCTTTGAGACATTCATTTCAATAGAATCGTATAGTATGTAACCTTTTGAGACTGGCTTTTTTCACGTGGCATAATGCCTTCGAGATCCATTGAAGCTGTTGCATACCTCCTTAGATCCATACTTTGTTTTTTTATTATTGAGGAAGATTCCATTGTATGGACGTGCCATGGTTTGTTTAACCATTTACCCACTGAAGGACATTGGGTTGCTCCCATTTTGGGGCTATTATCAACAGAGCTATTACAAACATTAGTGTACAGGTTTCTGTGTAGACGTGAGCCTTCATTTCTCTAGAGTAAATAACTAGGAGGAGACTTTGGCATCCTGTAAGTAAGTGTATGTTTACCTTTATAAGAGACTGCCAGACTGTTTTCTGAGAGTAGCAGCACTGTTTTGCATTCCTACCAGCAATGTGTGTGCATTCTAGGTGCTCCGTATCTTTACCTGCACTTTACCTATATTTTCAGCATTTTTTATTATAGCTATTCTAATAGGTATGTGCTGGAGTCTTATCATGGTTTTGTCTTGTATCCCTAATAACTAAGGATGTTGAACATCTTTTCATGCGCAGATTTGCCATTCGTGTATCACTGTTTAAGTGTCTATTCAAGAATTTTTACAGTTGTCAAATAATTGGTCATTGGTTTGTTGAAAGCAGTGTTTCTCAACATGCTCACTGTTGACATTTGGGATGGTATAATTCCTGGTTTTGTAGGCCATCCTATTCATCAGAGCTCATTTAGATTCCCTGGACTTGGGACACAAAATGCTCAAAGCATGTGAAGTTGTGATAACCAAAAAACACTCTCACACATTTCCAAACTCCATGAGGAGGATGGTACCATCTAATAAAGACCACTAGCTTAGAAATTAGGATTTTCCCCTAAAATCAGGTCGATTTCCCCCAATTCACATGGGGTTTGTGGCGGAAGGGTGAGTAGCTTAACCATATCAGGGTCCTTCTTGGGAAGAGAGGAATTAATGCTAGACAGATGAAAAGCAGAGTCCACTGGGATTTAACTCACTTTCTTTCTCAATAGTCTATGTGTCCATGGCTAAGCCTTTAGGTAGCCTTTCTGTAAATAAAGAACTGACAACAACCTCCTTAGATGTGATAAACATTGCTTTGGCCAAGCTCCTCCCATAACCTAAGGTATTTTTTTTTGTGATTTTCTAGCTGAGAGATGTATGAGAGGGGAGGATCAACCACTATCTGCTTTTTCATTCTCCCCCCTCCTTCCCACCCACCTCCCTTTCCCCTCCCCTCTCCTTCCCCCTCCCCTTCCTCCTCCTTCTTCTTTTTTTGGATTTCAATAAATATATTTACAGATTTATGGCTGAAGTTTTAGCTTGTTTCCCTAGCAACTGATTTTAGAATCTCAAACAAATTACTTTTCTTTAAAGTCATGACTGTCTATGACAACAAAGGCAGAAAATTGAACAATATAATAACTGAGATTATCATCAGAAAGTTACAGTTTAGTTGGGGACAAAATGTGAACTTACATAAGAACAAGTAAAATACCTACAAAATACCTGTAAACAAGTATTCTGTGATATAAACTAAACATCCTGAGGAAACAAAGAACAGAGGAGTTGCAGACAAAGTCTTAGCATCAAGGGCAGCAGACCAAGAGTCACAAGACTCCGTCCTGACCAGGAACAACGTGGTGAAACTCAGTTTCCTCATTTATAAGTTAGGGATGAAGTTACTCCTCTATAAATCTGACACGACAACTGCTAAGGTACCATGGTAGTATATACAACATAGGTGGGTATAAATGTAGGTAATGTGTATATATGTAACGTATATATGTGTAATGTATATCACAATGCTCAGTCCATCAACATCAATGTCATCATAACTGTATTAGTCACGGGTCTCCAGAGAAACAGAAACAGTAGGATACCTATCTCTCTCTCTCTCTCTCGCTCTCTCTCTCTCGACATATAAGAGGAAATTTATTATGGCTTACATGGTTACGGAGGCTGAGATATGCCATGATACACTGTCTGCAATCTGGGGAAACCAGGAAAGCCCATAGTATAATTCAGTCCAAGTCCGAGAGCTCAAGAACTAGGAACCCCAATGTCGGAGGGCAGGGCTCAAAAAGAGAGACAATTCAGATAGAAGAAGACAAATACTGTATGATATCACTTATATGTGGAATCTAAAAAAACACAGCAAATTGGGAGGCAAAAACTACTGGGTGTAAGGCAGGTTCAACACGGGGAATGTAGCCAATATTTTGTAATAACTGTACATGGAAACTGACGTTTAAAAATTGTATAACTTTTTAAAAAATAAAAAATCTAAAAAAAGAGAGAGAAACAACTCACCCTTCCTTTGCCTTTTTGTCCTGCTGGGGCTCTCAAAGAATTGGATGGTGCCTGTTCAGAGTGGTGTGGACAGATCTTCTTTCCTCAGTCATGGGATTCAAATGCTAATCCCCTCCAAAAATATCCTCACAGACACGCCCAGAAATAATGTTTTATCAGCTACCTGGACATTCCTTAGCCCAGTTTTGCTGGCACATAAAACTAACCAACATAATCAACCTCATCCTCATTCTTATCATTCCTTAGCTGGCTTGGCAAGTAGGGAAGGGACCATGGATAGAAAAGGAACATGAAATATAACAGCGGACAAGGTGCCATCTGGAAAGATTTAGAGCCGGTTATGCGGGTTCAGTGCAAACTGTGGGCAAAGGCCTTGAGACTCAGAAATTTTCTCCTCAGGTGCTCTGAGATCTCTGCCAGTGGAGCCCCCCCTCCAACACAACCCTTTTCCTACAATACCCCTAAACCTTTAGAACCAGTGCTGCTTCCTTCGAGTTCCCCCTCAAGTCAGAGGAGTGGGGACAAAGACCCCCAAATACTTTGTGTAGCCTACTGCTGTCTCCTTTAAGTTAGACATTTTTAGAAAATGTCTCAATTTTATTCTAAAAAAGGAAATGTGAATTTTGCATTTTTACCCCATGATAGTTTTGTATTTGTTTTAGAGGAAAAATGATGTTTTCAATGAATAAGAACCAGTTTTTACCTATCTCCCTAGTGGCTAGTTAAAATGTAATGAATTGAGAAAATCAATTTTGAGGAACTGAGCTGAACTGCAAAAGCTCAGCCCAGTATGCTAGTTTCAACAGCTACATAATCCTCTTCTTGGTGTTTGGGTTTATCTCAGGTGTTTTTATTCTTGCCCACCCTCAACCCTCTCTAAGGAAAGCTGCTCCACCTACAGCCCTATAATTCTTTGTGCCAAGTATGTTCTCCACTCACCTCCATGTACAGTTAACTGAATCAGGTGACCCAGCCACCCAGAGCCAGTATGGAGAAAGGTACCTAGCCCAGAGATGGACTGGACTCTCTCTTAGGGTCAGGGAATAAGATACCAGTCAGTGATAAGTTATCAGGTAGAAGGAAATGGGGGAGTTACATGGGAGAGCAAAATTGAGCAAATAGCAAAGCCCAGAGTCTCAACTAATACTTAGGAAGTATTTCAAGTGATCCAAATTCTAAAGACGGCATTATACAAGATTTAGCATGGCAACAGTGTGAGGAATGAATGAGAACAAAGAGAAGCAGGAAGCTAGACAAGCCTCACTTAACCCATAATTGTGAGGTGAAGGTGACCTGGAGGGGTATTGGCTGTGGAACAGAGGAGATTCAGGTGTATGGGAAGTGGTGTGTTTTGCTGCTTTATGTTAAAAAGTTACCAAAGAGATGACTTTAGTGCCTCTTCCTTCCTTTGCAGGCAGAGTAGAAGTCAAATTTCTTGGACTTTTAAAAAAGAACACTGACGTTATCACTCTAATGTTAGTGCAGATTCAGGGATTCACAGCAAACACAGTCAACCGTCTGGTCATTTTGAGTATTTAGTCCTTAAATTTGACAAATGTGACAATTACCTTGGCCCGTGGTTCCTGGTTCAAGAATGAAAAGCCACAATTCATTTTAAAAGCTGCCACAATTCTGTAGGAGTGGGCGGAAGTGGAAGGCCAGGCAGCCACCCTGCACTGCCTTGCTTTGTGCTGTCATCTGCAAATGTGATGAGTGCTCTTGGTGGGACGTGGAATTGCTGTCTGTGCCCGTGAGAGTCCATTTGCTCTGGCCCAAATGGGACACTCTCTGTCCCAAGATCTCTCAATACTGTTTAAAATACACACCTTGGTTCTTTTTTCTTTTGAAAAGCTGCAATGTTTAGGAAGTATTTCAAGCCAATGGGCATGTGCTCATTATTGCTCGAATATGTAGGTCAACCATGTGGCTGCTTTTGCCAATTTTTAGGTGTTTGAAAGCAGTCTTTTCCAGTGGTGGCAGGGCCTTTTTTTTTTTTTTCCCAATATAACATGATTTGAAAAGAAGACTTTAAAATTCATTCTAAAACCATTAATTTGTTTGTTTGTTTTTGATATTTTATTTATTTATTGTTGTACATTTCTTGTTTTTTCAAATTGAAATATAGTTGATTTAAAATGTTTCAGTTGTACAGCAAAGTGATTCAGTTATATTATATATATTCTTTTTCAGATTCTTTTCCATTATAGGTTATTATAGGTTATTATCAGATATAAATATAGTTCCTTGAGCTATACAGTAGGCCTTCTTGTTTATTTTATATACAGTAGTGTGTACCTCTTAATTCCAAATTCCCAATTTACCCCTCCTCCCCTTAAGTAATCATGAGAAAACCATTAATTAATTTGGACGTCCACTATGAAGACTTTGGGGGTTATTGGGTCAGTGAAATCAATGCTACGAGTATTAGAATAAAATAGCAAGAGCTGACCAATGGAAAGGACTCAGGGAACCAAGGATTTCTGCTTTGGAAAGCTCCTTTAAAAGTTCTTCTCCAGGGTATATGCCCAGTAGTGGGGTTGCTGGGTCATATAGTAGTTCTAATTTTAGCTTTTTAAGGAACGTCCATACTGTTCTCCACAGTAGCTGTATCAATTTACATTCCCACCAACAGTGCAAGAGGGTTCCCTTTGCTCCACACCCTCTCCAGCATTTATTGTTTGTAGATTTTTTGATTCTGACCTGTGTGAGGTGTTACCTCATTGTAGTTTTGATTTGCATTTCTCTAATAATTAGTGATGTTGAGCATCTTTTCATGTGTTTGTTGGCCATCTGTATGTCATAATTCAAAGGGTCACATGTACCCCATTGTTCATTGCAGCACTGTTTACAAAAGCCAGGACATGGAAGCAACCTAAAAGTCTATCAACAGATGAATGGATAGAGAAGATGTGGTGCATATATATAATGGAATATTACTCAGCCATGGAAAGGAATGAAATTGGGTCATTTGTAGAGGTGTGGATGGACCTAGAGTCAGTCATGCAGAGTGGAGTAAGTCAGAAAGAGAAAAATAAATATCGTATATTAATGCATAGATGTGGAATCTAGAAAGGTGGTACAGATGAACCTATTTGCAGGGCAGGAATAGAGACGCAGATGTAGAGAACAGACGTGTGGACATGGGGTGGGGGAAGGGGAGGGTGGGATGAATTGTGAGATTAGGTTTGGCATAAATACACTGCCATGTGTAAAATAGATAGCTAGTGGGAACCTGCTGTGTAGTACAGGGAGCTCAGCTTGGTGCTCTGTGATGACCTAGATGGGTGGGATGGAGGTGGGGAGGGAGGTCCAAGAGGAAGGGGATATAGGTATACATAAAGCTGATTCACTTTATTGTACAGCAGAAACTAACACAACATTGTAAAGCAATTGTAGTCCAATAAAAAAAAAAAAAGTTTTTCTCCAGCATGGCTTAAGTGCATCGACTTTCCTCCCACCTACAATAGACAAGTGTGGAATAAAATTTCATATTGAGCTTGTATATCAGGAAATAGTTCATGAGATCATACACCATGTTTGACATGTAGGGAATTCTAGATTTTTATTTTAAAGTGTTATATTTATCTTAAACTTAGTTATTTTAAACTTGGCTTCAAATTGTGGAATTATAGAAATTAGAAATTCATGAGGCATAGTGGCTCTGTGTGCACGGCCGAGTTTGGAGAGCCTTAAACTTCTCAAGGAATAGGCTCATGGCAAAAATATAAATTTGATTTCCCTGTGAATCAGCATGACCTATTTTATTACACAGGTGAGCTGCTATGGATGTTGAGAGAGTAACAGCACACTTGACGGAGACCTCGAATTTTTCATTTCTTTACCATCAGCTGTATTTGGTGGCAGGCTCTCTCTAGGCAAGATTACGAAGTGGGGGGCTTCCCTGGTGGCACAGTGGTTGAGAGTCCACCTGCCGATGCAGGGGACACGGGTTCGTGAACCGGTCCGGGAAAATCCCACATAACGCGGAGCGGCTGGGCCCATGAGCCATGGCCCCTGAGCCTGCGCGTCCGGAGCCTGTGCTCCGCAACGGGAGAGGCCACAACAGTGAGAGGCCCGCGTACCGCAAAAAAAAAAAAAAAAGATTATGAAGTGGGGAAGCTGGTATTTTTATCCTCCTCTCTCTTTGACCAGCCCAGTCATTGGTGGCTATATTTCTCTTCCATCTAGTGTCTTCAGAAACTCATATCTCCTCTTTACCAAGAATCCATCAATATATACTTTCCACAAATGTTGAATAACCTAATTTATATTAATACTAAATGTTCACCAATTAAAGACTATTCTTAAGGCATAAGTCTTTTTTTTTTGACTATTATTTCTAATGGTAAGAAAACATTACCTTTTTCTCTCCTTCCTGTAATTTAACACACTTTCATTGTAGAATACATAGAAAGTAGTTGAACAAAAAGAAAATAAAATTTCATGATCGTGTTTCTCCAAGACTATTTCTGCTAATTTTGATATACATTCTTCATATAACAAAATGAAATCATCCTTGTGCAAATTTTAAACTGTCTCTCTTCTCTTAATTTATGATGATTTTTTATATCTTTATACATGCTAAGTCATATTTAATATTTCCATGGCTTGTATTATATGACTGTACCCTAAGTTATTTAAACAATCCGCTCTTGTTTGACATTAAAATTGTGTCCATTACTTCGCTTTTATAAGTTGTTGAAATTAACACCCTTTTACCTATTTCTTCAAATGCAATCATGATCATAAGGGGAAAAACCTTGGATATGATACCTCATTGCCAGTGAACCAGGGACAGAGAAATTTCTTGCCCCTTGAAATCATATCTCCTCATTCAGGATTTTTTTCTGCTTGCTGCTGAGGATAGCCTTGTTTGTTAGCACTCAAAAATGAACAAAAACTGAGCTAATTTGGCACTTACTAAGGGAGAAAAATAATAGCAAATAGTTGAAAGTTTGGAAGTGCTTTATGTCACATTGAAAACACAAAAAAGTGAATTATCTGACCTACAGTCCACCCAATTAACTATGATGTTTGGAAATACTACAATAAAACTGAGTTCACAGCATTTGGAAATCGCTGCACAGTAACTCATGGTTGAAATAGCCATGATTCTCAACTGGTTTCTCCTGAACTGTGAGTCTTGGTCAGTGTCAAAGTTACAGGGAAGGTGGGTCAGAAAGAGCTTGAAACAGGTGTTGGGGAGCTGACCGGGAGAAAAGGCCAGCGCATGGAAAGGAATGTTACATGGGCAAAATTTGTGAGATTGGACTCATCATCAGCTACGAGGGAGGGAGATGGAGGATGGGTACTAGGAGCTTGGAGGCAGGAGGATGGCCCTGCCATTTGCTGAGGACGAGCAAGGTGTGTGGATATAGACAAATTCCACAGCAGGCATTGAGACTGGGCTTCTGCCAATGAAACCATGTGAAGATATCCCAGTGGGGAATTGGAAACGCAAAATTAGAGCTAGAATAGTAAATGCACACAATTCATAGTTTTAACCAGAAGAAGGAATAAGTGCCTATAGAGAAAGGATCCCAGGACCTCCCTGGCGGTCCAGTGGTTGGGACTCAGTGCTTCCCCTGCAGGGGGCACGGGTTCAATACCTGGTCTGGGAACTAAGATCTCACAAGCTACCTGGCACGGCCAAAAAACCAAAACCAAACAAACAAAAAAACCCAAAGAAAACAAACAAAAAAAGAGACAAAGGATCCCTACATTTGAAGAGTGAAGTGAAAACTATGATGGTAGAGAGTTAGCAGGCAGGGGCGTGGGAGGGGGCAGTGTCAGGAGGAGGCCAGGAATGATGCAGCTTTGGGGACAGATGAGGATTGAAAACCACTGACCCGTGACTTAGTGTCACTGTTGAACTTCAGCTAGGGTGTTCCAAATGAATGGGTGTAGAAGCCAGAGAATAATGGAAAAAAAAAAAAGTAATGACAAGAAGAAAATGTAGCGCGTGCTAAGAATTTACTCTGCCACAGCTACTGGGCTGAGCACATCATTTAATCTTCTCAGCAACAGCTGGAATATAGAAGTTTTCATTGCCCACCTTTTGAAGAAGCTTAGCTCATTATTGAAGAAGGAGAGAGATGGTAATGTGGAAGAGAGGTACATCCAGATTGGGGCATTGAAAGAGGAGCCCTCCCCAGGGTTGAAGGGGAAGATGTGTTTTGCCTTAGTCAGTCACCATAGGCAATGGAGTGCATTCTTAATATTCTGATGAGTTGCATGGACATCACTGTATTTGTCCCCCAAACTCTTTTGAGATTTTGAAAATTCTGAAAGCCTATTGAAGACAGAAAGTTCTCCTGGCATTATTTCCCCAATACTACTTTTTTTTTTTTGCGGTACGCGGGCCTCTCACTGCTGTGGCCTCTCCCATTGTGGAGCACAGGCTCCGGGCGCGCAGGTTCAGCGGCCATGGCTCACGGGCCCAGCCGCTCCGCGGCACGTGGGATCTTCCCGGACCGGGGCACGAACACGTGTCCCCTCCATCGGCAGGCAGACTCTCAACCACTGCGCCACCAGGGAAGCCCCCTAATACTACTTTGATACACCTTTCCCGTGAACTCTTATGGATCCAGGGCTGCCCTGTTTACAAACATACCCTGAATTTTCAGGTTTCTGTACTCATGCCATTGAGACCACCTCGGAAGCTTTTTTTTCACCATATCCCCAACTCAGGCTTCAGAAATCCAACCCTTCAGCAAAGCCAGCTGAAAGCCCACTTTTCCCAGAAAGTTTCCCCAAGTCCTTCAGGAGGAATTGATCTCCATCCCTTCTGTAATCATCTCTCCACTCCTCTTCCCCTGACAACCACACCCAGGCTCCTTCGTGGACCCAGTGCTGTCCAATTGCTACAGAGTATTAACATTTGAAGTTATACATAGTTAATATTTGAAGTTATTTAATAGTTAATACATAGCATTAATATTTGAAGAGCTATATCCTGAAGTACTGTTTAGTCATCTTTGTTTTGTTTGTGATACATTGCATAGTGCTTTTCCAGTGCTTGAGATCAATGTGTGCTCTTTGTATTAAACTGTATCCCTATCTATACAATTTAATGAGAACTTACTGTGGACTAGGCATTATGCCACCAATTTTACATGTTTAAAAAAATTTTTTTTATTGAAGTATAGTTGATTTACAATGTTGTGTTAGTTTCAGGTGTACAGCAAAGTGATTCAGTTATATCTATCTATCTATCTACCTTTTCAGATTCTCTTCAATTATAGGTTATTACAAGATATTGAACATAGTTCCTTGCGCTATACAGTATGTCTTTGTCATTTATTTTACATGTGTTTTTGGTTGCTGGTAACAGAAATCCAAGTCAACTTGCTTTTAATAAAAAGGACTCTATCAGTTGGTGTAACTAAGAAGACCGTGGATATATGGACTTCAGGCACAGCTGAGTCCAGGAGTTCAAATGACGTGTCCAGTGCTCTGACTCTCTCCATCACCTTGCTGTTCTGCCTTTCTCTCTGTCCATCTCCTGGCTTCTCTGTGTTGGCTTCACTCTTAGGTAGGCTCATGTGATACCATGACAAAGATGGATGGTGACAGTCTCAAGCTGGAAAATTATGAGTGAGGACTCTAACTTGTCAGGTGTAGGTCATAGACTTAACCCTTTGTCCAATCACTGGGTCCTGGGGAAGAAATATAAGGTCATCCTAGGCTGTGATGAATGTAAAACTGGGTGGTCATGGGGCAAATGTGATAAATAGCCTTACAGGAGCAATGAAGTAGAGTAAGAGGCACAAGGACCATGGAGTCAGGGAAGTGTATTAAACTCCTATCAAAATCATGAGTCTTGGGGCAGAAGAAAACTTAAAGTTCATCTATCTATTGTTCAATCATCCACTGAGAATATCTATATTCTTTCTGAAACTCTGGCAAAAATAGATTTAGGTGATGTTTAAAAACATTGATTTTAGAGAATTAATTAGCATTTTTGTTTTTAAAAGACACAGAGGTCTATTTTTATTTTATGCAAAGTTACTGAAACAGTAAATAATTATCTACTTAAGATGGATAAACATAGTAATGTTTACATAATGTGCTAAAAATCCCTTGAGTTATTATGACAAGTCTTACCACACATTCAAGAGTGTTCTCTTCTTTCTGTCTTCCTAGAGTGAAATTATAAGGAAAAGTTTATTCTTCTTGAAATGGGCAACGTGATGGTCCAAGAGAGAAAAATGAGAGAACACGGTGACACATTTTAAGTAAATAATTCTAGAATGAGAGAATAAATTAGGTTGCAGAGTTGAATCTTTCCTGGGTTCTAAAGTGACTTTGACACTTATTTCACAGAAAAATGAATAGAATTGCAAATGAGGACTCATATTCATATGCTGGTCTACTTAGATTGAAGAGGTATTGTAAGAGGAAGGTATGTGGATTGGGGCTTGTTGGCTCCAACGTACCTGAGTAACTTATACAATGGTCATCTTAGAGCATCCTTTACCGCCGAGAATGGGATGGGTGCTCCAGTGAGTGCTTTGTCTGAATTATCTCCTCACAAAGGCGGGAACTTTCATCAGCCCCACTTTACAAAGCAAGGACCTTTGACTGAGAGCAATAATAATGTGCCAAGGTCACAGGCCAAGAAAGTGGCTTTATCAGGTCTTGAACCGAGGTCTGCTTGGCTCTGGGCCCATATCCCGGAGCACCACTGTGTTATCTGGAGGGTTGAACCACGTGGAAATGCCATTTTTGTGGTTCAAGACGGATATCAGCTATTTTATGAGATAAAAGAATGTGCATGGCACTGGAATTCTTGAATGTTAAAAAGACGATCTTTATATTTTTCTACCTTTAAAAATCTCATGGAGAATCGTGAGCATTAACGATGTCTCCTCTTCCATGGTTAAGAGAAAAAAATTGTTCTTTTCTCCTAATTTGCATGCTAGGTGAATACAATATAAAGTTGGAATTAATAGTCTTACTTACCATAGGCAGAAACTTGTGCAAAATCTCGTTATAAAGTTCAAGTGACATGATATTATTTTCTCGATTTACTATAGCAGGTGATCATGAAATAAAAATGGAAGAAAGTAATGCCAAATTGCAGGATACTCTCCTGACTAGTTTTGTGACTGTGGGCAAGTAAATGAACTTAATTCAGACATAATAATCTAATATATTTTTAGAGTGATTGTAAAAATTAAATTAGAAATTGCAAGTGAAGGGATTAGCACTGCCTCGTTGAATAAATATTCCCTGCTAGTACTATTTTCATTTTATTTCCAGATTCTTAAGTGGGTATTTGAGAATGGTATCCATCTGGGATATTCTGAGATGGCTTGCTGATGCAAGTTCACTAGTGGCTAAGATAATAAATAATACAGGAATCACTTGATATGAAGACCGTGTAAGCACTTCCAGCCTGTTTAAGCCTTGGCCCTGCTATCTTAGCTTATGGTGCTGTTTATGACCAACGCTTATTTCAGAATTTAAATTTTATTTAAAGGAAAGCATCCAACGTTGTTATCTGAGCTATGTGAGAGAAATTTAACCTCGTACCATTTAGTGATGTTCTGGAGTGTCGCTTATCTCCAAGTTTGCTCTTTCTCACTAAAAGACCAAAGGGGCAGAAGTCCTTGGCAGCCACGTCAGCTTGTTAAAAGGCACCCTCTCCTTCCCTTGCTGAAGGGCTCTCCTCTATCAGTGCTTTTGCAAGAATTTACATCCCACAGTGAGTCACGCAGTCAGTTCTGTGCTTCCCGGCAGGCAGCTTAGAGTCAAATTCTGCAACTATTCTTAGCTGCTCCACACCCTGTAATGGAAGATACTGGATGAACTTGCAAATAACACATTGTACTGAAGACAAACAGGGTGGTTGGCTCAGATTGAGTTTCCAAGTCTCTGCTTTCCTTGGTGTATTAGGGACAGTGGAACAAACCAAGGAGAAGAATCTTCTTGAGATTTCAGGACTGTGTCAGATACAGCACCATGGGATGGAGTGAGCACTGAACAAAAACACACTTCTTCACAATTCTCTGATTTCCACACTGTTCCCAACCTATAATCAGGGCTAAAGTAAAGATATCAAAACTGTTACAATCTGTATGTCACTTGCAAATCTCATTGTGATCGCGAATGGTTTAGAGGCAGTGGCTTTGCTTTTGAATGGTAAGTAAAACATTTTATCATCATGTGCACCAAAAAGATAACATTTTCCCCTGGCAGCTTGGCCATTAAAGTAATGCGTATGTATAAAGTGCCTTTTCTCTAATGAGATAACTGTTCCCTCCTTTCCGTGGCCATTTTCTCAAGAAGCCAGACCTCTCCTAAAGCAGAAGAAATGCACGTATATTCATTATAGTGCTTATCTAGTTGTAACATCATTATCTTTTATATGTCAGTTTCCTAAGTACACATTTTTAATCATGTGGCCCTAGTGCATCGCATCATGCCAGACACATAGCAAGTATTGTACATCAATATATGTGTATGTATATTGAAAATGGGATCATATTATGTGTGTTCATTCATAACCTGACTTTCAAAATCTAACAAACATAATGGAAAGTTTACATGCCATAGAATATAGAAATATATATTTTGATATATTTTATTTTGTAGAAGAATTATAATTTATTTACCCACTCCTCTGTTATTGGACTGGTTTATAATGATTAAACCAGCTAAAATTAAATCAATTAAACCAATTAAAATTGTTCATAATTATTAGGAAAAGGTACATGGCAATGTGCTTTTATTTAATCTCTCTTCACTCATTAATTTAGGAATCTTTACTGATTGCCAGCTCCATGCCAGGTACTGTTTAAAGTTAGGAATATCAGAGCAAACCAACATTTTAGCGAGAATAGAGATAATAAACAAAATAAATAGGAAAAATATAAAATGTGGAATCAACTGATCACTTATGATCTGCTATTTTTCTTAATGAAGGTGACACATGAAAAATGATCAGTAAATATATATTGAATATTTAATAATTTATAATAATATTTATATAATATATATATAATGTTCAGATGTGATCAGTGCTATGGAGAAAGATTACACAGGGAGTACTGGAGAGAAATTTAAAATAGAGTGACAGACCTGAGCAGGGGACATCTGAAGGAGAGGAGCCCTGCTGAGTTCCTCAAGGGCTGGGATCTTGTCTCCTGGCTCATTCTTATGTGAGATCCCTGCCCATGTGGAGCTTACACTCTAAGGTCTAACGTTATCTGAGTTATTTCTAAGTTGTGAGATTCAGGGCAATTTTCGTGTTGTATATATATGTATATATACTATTACATATAAATAATAAAATATAAATATTTAAATATTTTCAAACTTTTCTACAATAACCATGTACCGCTTCTATAATAAGAAAAATGACCTATTCGCTTTAAAATACATGTTTCCATGATTTTGTGAGCGTATCACGTGGCGGCGCCAGCCCTGATGAGAAGCCACCTGCCCCCTCAGCCTGATGCACTTGAACCGCTGTTGAATTAAACCCCATCGTTCATCAAGCACAAAGGCAATTCTTTTTGGCTCTAAATGCAAGGCTTTGCATTTGCATCTTTAAGTTCTGGCCCTAAGTCGAGCAAGTTCGGGCAATTGGAAGATTCCACTGCAAATCTGAAAGAGGACACCCTGTACAGCAGCTTGAACACAAAAGGTCAGGCAGACCTTTGGGAGTGATTCCGAGAGCCTTTTGCTCATCTCTCCATCTTCTTTCCCTACTTAGCGAAGATGCCGCTCTTCCTCTTTGTCAGAGGTCATTCTGCTCCCTGCACCTTTGATAGACCGCTCTGTGAATGATGCTCCAGGGAATACTTGCTGAAGTAAACAGTGGGAGGCCCAGGAGCCAGGGTCCTGTTCTGCTTCCAAGAGAATGCTTACTGAAAAAGCCCTGATCTTCTATATGCAGAAAAATGCTAAAACCCATCTCTGAAAGCTTATCAGCAAGAATGCCTTTATTGCTACAGCTATTGTCTAATTGGAAGTAAAATTCCTAGTTGTTTTTAGTGAAATTTTTCTCTTACAGAGTAAAGAAGAAAGTTACAAAGTACTTTCAACTGAAAGAAGACAGAAAAGAATTCGCTTAGCAGTCCTTAAAGTAGTTTTATTCACTCCTGGCATTTGCATAGAAGCTGATCTATTTCAAAGCATTTTTACATCTCTCCTGCGATTTTCACAATGCTCTAAGGTGGGAGCGTTATTTTCCTAAGTGCTTGAGAATGAGAAAACTAAGACACAGAAAAGATAAGAAAATTGCCCAAGGGCATAAGAGTAACATTTATTGAGTACTACCTGTGTCAGGCAGGATTCTAAGTACTTTATATATTTGCTCATTTATTTGCTGTTTCCAGTGGCCCAGATAATTTTGGTATTGTTTTCATCCTAATTTTTCGGATGAAGAAATGAGGCATTGAGAAATTAAATGACTCACTCAAGGACACGCACAGCTAGTTAGTAGCAGAGATGGCATTTACCCCTGCAGAGCCCTAGTTCTAATCCGAAACACTGAAAGCCCTATTCAGTACAGCTGTGCCACTGGATAGATGGGAGACTTGGGCTGTGATTGTGGAATCTGAACCCTGGGAGGTCTCAAAGTTGAGTAGTTGCAGTCCTGGTATGAGTGCTGCCTTGGGGTGCAGAAGGAAGGCAAATTAATCTTGGATTCTTTTTTACTACAGTGAGCTCACAACAAAATGTATTCCTAGCAAATCTATTACATTCCGTTGTCCATACAGGATAATAAATTAATAAAATACCTGTGAATTTGCATTCATAGGGATGGTAGTCACTTTTTAGGCAGCAGGACCTGTGTTCTTAGGAAATGTTGAGTATACAAATCTTCTAAAACTTACTTTTTTCCTGCAGAAATCTCTTTAGGACACCTGTGACAAATACTGCTTGATCATGTCCAGTCATGGCAAGTCCCTTAATGTTTTGAGGCAGTTTGGTCTATTTGGGGAAAACTAATTGTTGGGAACTTCTTTAAAAAAAAAAGAAGTATATATATGTGTGTATATATATATATATATATATATATAGTGTTAGTTTCAGGTGTACAGCAAAGTGGTTCAGTTATACATATACATATATCAATTCTTTTTCAGATTCTTTTTCCATATAGGTTATTCCAGACTTTTGAGTAAAGTTCCCTGTGTTATACAGTAGGTCCTTGTTGTTTATCTATTTTATATATAGTAGAGTGTATATGTTTATCTCAAACCTCTAATTTGTCCCCCCTCCACATGTATATTTTAGATCAAATCTATGTCCTGACTGCAGTAAAATATTTTGCTTTGAGGATTTCAAGATGCAGTATGTAAACTCTGCAGTTAAATAGAGCTCCAGTTTTATCAAGAGAATGCAGGAGATGTTTCCAAACTGTTTGGGACAGGCACATGAAAATAGAGACCACATGTTTAACAAACATATTAATAGTTATTAACAGAAGAGAAAAATCTAACCTGTAATAATATACTGTGTTAACTTCCTTAGGGTCTCCCACTTTACCTCTGAAACTTTCATTGTAAAGCTAGGTTGTATTAGTCAGACTAATATAAGCAAATAAGTTTGGATTAGAGGCTAGGAACAAAACAAGAATGTACAGTGTGTGTGAAGATATTGTGTGTGTGTGTGTGTGTGTGTGTGCATGCATGTATGTGTGTGTTTTAAGAGGACGGAAAGAGAAAAATGTAGAAAATTTAATTGGACAAATTAATTGAAAGGCTCGCTCGATTTATAATTAGGGCTTTCAGTTCAAATGTCGGAACTTTGAATACTAAAATTCAATTTATTAACTAATTATCAAGCATTATCCAGGTGGCAGACTTCATGTTAGGTACTGGGGAGACAGTGGCAAAAGCACAGATCCGATCTCTGCCTTTAGAGCATTGTGTGTGCTTGTGCCTGTTCCTGCCAAGGGCGTGAGTGGGACTGAAGTGTGGGCAGAATTGCACTGGATAAGCTTGCATCTGGGTGCCAGGGGAGACGGGACGTTTATCTAACCAGCCCAGACCTGCTGTCTGGGCTTATGGCCAACTGCCTGCCTTTATAGGGCTTACATTCTAATAAGAAATGCAGTCTTTAAACACATAACTATGTAATTAGTATTACTAAGAGGAAGCATGAGACACAAAACTCTTTAATTTAGGTCAAAAGGTCAGGAAAAGCCTCCTTGAGAACATGACCTTTAAGATGAGCTCTGAAGAATGCCACTAAGAACAGAAGCCGCACTGGTTAGATGAGAAGAATCAGTTCCTCTTACAAAAAGGTGTTGGTGACATTGGCCCCTCAAACAAATATCAAATATTGGCTCAACGACAATTGTTGTACTTCGGTTAGTTGGGGTAGGAACCAAATGTCTAGGGGAGGATAAAGAGAGATAGAGGAGAAAAAGGAGGGTATACAGAGAAAGTTACATGGACATGAACTTAACCCCTTCATCTGCTGCAGTAAATTGGAGCTTAAAGCTCTGTAGTTGACCCCAATGACTTCAATATCAACAACAAAACCCAACAAGTCCATAAGAATAATGAGACATTATCAGTTAGAAGGTGATGTATTGGTTGGGTGTATTTTTTCAAGACAGGGAGAAAAGAGAGAGATGGAGATAGAATAAGAGAGAAAGAGAGAGGCTATGTTGACCACTGCATCTTCAAAGATATGACTCAGTGTGTTCATACATCTTGCTTTCTCTGCTTTCTTCCCTCTGTTCCTTTCAACTGGAATGTGCTGTTCTACCGTTTTGGACAGAGTAAAAGATGGTGCATAGGCCTCGAATCAGCTGCAACTTCTGATTGAAGCCTTTCACTGGGGAATCTGATATTTGGACAGTTATTAATAAAATGCTACTTGATTTGTCTTGGTGCATGTGGCTGCCTTGGAACTCCTTGAAGTTGAGGTGACTGGCCGAACTCAGGCATTCCTATGCGTCTTGCCATAATACTATGAAAATACTGCTGCTAATTCCTGTTAATACCTCCTCTTTATTCTCAAAATTGAAATGAGACTAACATATGAGGAATAAAAACACTTGAGTGAATAGGAAATGAATTAAAGTTTGATGGCATTAATAAAACTTTGGAATGTAAGTGTCAGAAGGGAAAGACTCGTCTGCAAATTTCTCATTTTATGGAAATGACATAAATGTAAACGTGCAAAGTCACATAGTTAGTGAGTGACTGACCCTGGATTCACCAGGGAATATTATTTTAAATATCCTGCTGACCATAAATAACGAGTTACTATTATTGGCATGATTAAATGCTAGCATTTCTTTTTTTAAAATTTTATTTATTTTAATTTTTAGAAAACTTTATTCAAGTATAGTTGATTTACAATGTTGTGTTAATTTCTGCTGTACAGCAAAGTGACTCAGTTAAACATATGTATATATCTTCTTTTTCTTATTCTCTTCCATTATGGTTTATCACAGGGTATACCATAATGGAAGAGAATATGAAAAAGAAAATATATAATCACTCCATTAGTCTGATCAAATTTAGTTTCTTTTCTCCAGTGGGTGTTTTCTCATCTAGTTCTCAAAATATTTTGAACCTGGATTGAAAATGAGATCTATTTCATTCATAATGGGTATGCACTGATTTCTCCCAAAATTTTGTCCAAGAAGTAGACTTCGGTTGAAAGATTTTTAAGATTGTAAACCCAATGCTCTCGTATAACATTATTACACTCAATTTATAAATGGGGAGAATTCGCGCAGTGGAAAAGTAGAATTGACATATTCTATTGCTGTGTCTGGAGAAATCTTATGTAGTTTCAAATATTCCTCCAGAAACGCCTAGATACCTTCAGAGCCACTGAAAGCTATAGTTATCTACTCTACTTTTAAAAGATGACAGTATTATGTGTTAAATATATAGCATTCTTGCCAAAATTCTAAAGTGCTTAAATGACATTTTCCTGAATCATAGTTATTTTAGCGACTCTTTCTTCTTAACGAGTTCAATGGAGATGTAAGAAATCTTAGGGGACATGTTATTTACCTGTGTTGTAATTTGACCTTTCGCTATTAAAACCAATACTCCTAAGTGTCTCCAAAAGGACTGGTCAGAGAAAACAGGAAGCACCTCAGCCAGATGAGAATGTTCGTCTGGTGCCGTGTTTAGTGATTCTGTGTGGAGGTCAAAGTTATAAGATGTGACTCCCACTTTACATCCTGACCTGAGCTGTGCTATCTCATTTATATGCCTCAGTTATTCAGCTAATACATATTTCAACAACATTTAGATATCTTTAGATGAAAGTAAAATCTAAGAAATGAGGGTGAGAAACATTTTTGCTCTCAAGGGCAATGCATTAGTCAAGGTTACATAAGTAACAATTGTTCTAACATCTTAGTTTTGGAAGTAGATAGCTGCAAAAGATGATAGAGGATAAAAAATATTTAGTAAGGACAATAATTTAGCAGGAAGAAAGTTAGAAGAGAGAATAAAAAAGAAAGGATGTTCAATCGCAGTATGAGGATAGAAGACAGACAAATAGAAGAAATGTACATATATTTAATAGGGTAAGAAGTTACACAAACCAATGTATATTTAGCCACAATGCCCTTGGGAGGCAGTCAGATGGGGGCAGAGCGGGGAGAGAGATCTAGGGATATTTATTTAGGACTGAAGTTTAGACTTTGGGTAATTCTTTGGGTAAAGAAATTTATATTTCTGTTGTGTTTCACAATTCTCGCCATGGTCAATGCAGACAATGGGGGAAGGTTTACTAAAGATCCAAAGGGGTTGAGCTATCTGGGGGAAGTGTCTGGGTCACTAGAAGCTGTCACTTACAGTTTGTTAATTTCACTCCTTGAAGCAGTTTTCCCAACTTGCTTCTGTTTTGCAAGTATGTCACCTTATTAGTAGAAAAGCAACTAGTTCCGGAAGAAGATGGAAACAAGGAAATGGAGATGGTTCAGTTAACTGAGTGACTTGTCTTTGGGATGAGGATCAGATAAGCAGTGGACCAGCTTGTATCAGGAGGAAGCTGAGCTCCAGACTGTGCCTACCAGCCACATAGTCCTGAGTTGATGGCTTAAAATGTGACCTTGTTCTTTATCCATACCTGGGAATAAAACCTCGGCTTACTGGACTGCCTTGAAGATCAAATGTGATAGTGTATGTTTTTTCCTAACTGTAAAGTGGACAAAATAAGAAAGTAACCTCTGTCACTGTTATTCCATTGTGCCCAAGCCTTTATACAGGGCGCTGGGGTCCAACCTTGGCAGAATTTATGTAATTCTGGAGGCAAAACATACAAATTGAATTTAAATGGCATTGAATAAAATGAGACCTTTTATGTATTAAACACTATGCCAGTATCTGGATACGAAAATGAATAAGGTATCATCCCCGCCCTCAGGGAGTTTCCACTGGGGAATTAGTGTAAAAAGTGAACACAAACTATAATAATATAGTCATTACTGGACTGCCTTGAAGATCAAATGTGATAGTGTATGTTTTTTCCTAACTGTAAAGTGGACAAAATAAGAAAGTAACCTCTGTCACTGTTATTCCATTGTGCCCAAGCCTTTATACAGGGCGCTGGGGTCCAACCTTGGCAGAATTTATGTAATTCTGGAGGCAAAACATACAAATTGAATTTAAATGGCATTGAATAAAATGAGACCTTTTATGTATTAAACACTATGCCAGTATCTGGATACGAAAATGAATAAGGTATCATCCCCGCCCTCAGGGAGTTTCCACTGGGGAATTAGTGTAAAAAGTGAACGCAAACTATAATAATATAGTCAACTTAAAAAAATGCACAACGTGAGAGTTGCGAGTTAAGTTTTATTTGGGGCAAAATGAGGACTGCAGCCTGGGACAGCATTTCAGATAGCTCTGAGAAACTGCTCCAAAGAGGCAGTGGGGAAGGTCGGTATATATGTGATTTTGGTGAGAGGGGAGTACACGCAATCGAACACATATTTTTTGGCAGAAGGTTTCTGCTAGTCTCGTGAAGGTTACTGCTTGTCACGAGGAGCAGACGTCACCATGAAGGATTTTAGTGCTTTTCTAGATAATGAGGAGATGCAAGAATTGGGCTCATAAAATTGGCTCCTGAAAATATCTATCTGAAGACCTGTTGTGCCAGTTTCTCCCAGAGCACGGAGGGCCTCATTTCAGCTCTCCACCCTGAACTCCTTTCAGGGGGTGTTGAGGGTCACCAGCTTCAGCAGCACATGATTTAATCCTTGTAGAGGTAGATGGCAAGTGCCAATGGCGAGTGTCAATTGTAGTTGACAGGGTCCCTTCATGGTCATAAATTCAACCATGCCTTGGGAAGCATTTCATGACCATTTCGTCCCACGTTGCTAGGAAGGCTCATTCCTAGGTCTGAAGAAGATTTTGCTAATAGGCCACTCAATGTGCTATTACCAGACTAGGTCTTTTAACAGTAACTAAGGACTCTGGACCACCTGTCTTACTAATCTGTTATGGTCCAGGAAAATTCCCTCTTGTTGTATCTTCCCATATCTATTTACACTATTACAATCATTGATCTCATATAAAACTATGTATTTTTGTCGGAGGCTCAGTCACTCATTTGTTAATGCAGGAAACAACAATCTTGTAAAACAGGCAAAATACAAATACTATAACTAGCAGTATTATTAAAGTCATAAGTGAGAATTAAGCCAAGAACTTCCATTAGGTGCAGCCCAGTATATCCTCAGGTGATCTGACTTAGTCTGTTCTGTACCAATCTTTATCTTTCAGGAGAAATGATATATCGGCACTGTCCATAAAGCTCCCAGCCCAATTTCCTAGTTACTAGGCTGGTTATCCTTAGTATAATTTAATTGTTCCCAAGGTAAAGGGGTGCCTTAAAGCTTAAATGACCATAACCTGGTGTTAACCACATAAATCCATCCCATAGTTGTGGGAGCTTTTATTCCGTGGCTGAAATTTTGCTTGTTGCTTTGACTGAGCTTGAGTAACTTTAGAGGAAAATTCATTTTTATGGCCAGGGTCAGAGCAGGTATTATTAGTTGTCTAGGTGAGGGGATCCCATCTAGTAATATCAAGAGTAACCTAAACAGGACTGAACTTTCTTTCTTCTAAAATAAATGTCCTAAGGACCATCCAATTAGAGACTTGGAGTTGAGAAATGCACCAAGGTAATACAGAAGTGCTAGACGCAGGTAATTGGCCACAAACCCAACAAATGGACTGATTTTTAAAACTAGCATAGGATCGTGTCCATGATAGAAAAACATTTGATTTATATGTAAAGGTCCAAGAAGTCAGAAAACATTATAAATTATCATACGAGTCAGGTCGAGCATCTTGGGTAAGCTGTCTACTTCTGATGTTGTCTTCTTCTTGTCCTGGTGTGAGTGTAGTTTCCTCTGAGCATTGTTTTAAGGTGATTTTGATGTCAGCAGTCCTCTCTGAAGACCAGTCCTGTGCAGGGACGCTTTGTAATTGGAAATTAATCTGAGTCATTTTCCTTTAATCTTGTTGTACATGAGCTAATTAAGAGTACCTGGTGAGGGCCTTTCCATCTGGGTTGTAGTGAGTCTTTAAATGATGTCTTTTCCAATATACATAGTCCCCTGGTTGCAGGTCGTGAGGCATCTGATCTTCATCCAAAGATAGATTACTAAGATAAGTTTCAGAAACAAACTTAGAGTGTCCTTTTAATAATTCAATTTAACTTTATGTGAATATAACATAATAGCAAGGAACTATCCGGGAAGTGAGTCTTAGTAAATACAGACCTCCATTAACAAAACTGGGATTTAACATTCATTGAAGCATCATTTTCTCTCTAAAAGTACCCTAATTTCTACCAAATACAGACAAATTAAGAGTAATTTGTTTGCCAAATAAATCTGGTCTCAATAAACTTGGCCTGATGATTGATATAACTATAATTGATCATGCAGGCTTTTTTCTTTGCTGAAAGTTTTATAAGGGGTCTCAGACTGAACTTTTAAATTAATTTATTATTTATTTATTTATTTTTATTTACTTTTTTGAATTTTATTTATTTGTTATACAGCAGGTTCTTATTAGTTATCTATTTTATACATATTACTGTATATATGTCAAACCCAATCTCCCAAATCATCCCACCACCACCACCCCCCACCCCTGAATTCCCCCTTGGTGTCCATACACTTGTTCTCTACATCTTTGTCTCTATTTCTGCCTTGCAAACTGGTTCATCTGTACCATTTTTCTAGATTCCACTTATGTGTGTTAATATACAATATTTGCTTTTCTCTTTCTTATTTACTTAACTATGTATGACAGTCTCTAGGTCCATCTACGTCTCTACAAATGACTCAATTTCGTTTCTTTTTATGGCTGAATAATATTCCATTGTATATATGTACCACATCCCCTTTATCCATTCGTCTGTCGATGGGCGTTTAGGTTGCTTCCATGACCTGGCTATTGTAAATAGTGCTGCAATGAACATTGGGATGCACGTGTCTTTTTGAATTGTGGTTTTCTCTGGGTATATGCCCAGTAGTGGGATTGCTGGGTCATATGGTAATTCTATTTTTAGTTTTTTAAGGACCCTCCATACTGTTCTCCATAGTGGCTGTATCAATTTACATTCCCACCAACAGTGCAAGAGGGTTCCCTTTTCTCCACACCCTCTCCAGCATTTGTTGTTTGTAGATTTTCTGATGATGCCCATTCTAACTGGTGTGTGGTGATACCTCATTGTAGTTTTTTTTTTAACATATTTATTGGAGTATAATTTATTGGAGTATAATTGCTTTACAATGGTGTGTTAGTTTCTGCTTTATAACAAAGTGAATCAGCTGTATATATACATATATCCCCATATCTCCTCCCTCTTGCATCTCCCTCCCACCCTCCGTATCCCACCCCTTTTCGTCTTGTTTATGGTTTCCTTTGCTCTGCAAAAGCTTTTAAGTTTCATTAGGTCCCATTTGCTTATTTTTGTTTTTATTTCCATTAGTCTAGGAGGTGGGTCAAAAAAGTTCTTGCTGTGATTTATGCCAAAGAGTGTTCCTCCTGTGTTTTCCTCTAAGAGTTTTATAGTGCCCGGTCTTACATTTAGGTCTTTAATCCATTTGGAGTTTATTTTTATGTATGGTATTAGGGAGTGTCCTAATTTCATTCTTATACACGTAGCTGTCCAGTTTTCCCAGCACCACTTATTGAAGAGACTGTCTTTTCTGCATTGTATATCTTTGCCTCCTTTGTCATAGATTAGTTGACCATAGATGCGCGGGTTTATCTCCGGGCTTTGTATCCTGTTCCATTGATCTATATCTCTGTTTTTGTGCCAGTACCATATTGTCTTGATTACTGTAGCTTTGTAGTATAGTCTGAAGTCAGGGAGTCTGATGCCTCCAGCTCCTCTTTTTTCCCTCAAGGCTGATTTGGCTATTCGGGGTCTTTTGTGTCTCCATACAGATTTTAAGATTTTTTGTTCTAGTTCTGTAAAAAATGTCATTGGTAATTTGATAGGGATTGCATTGAATCTGTAGATTGCTTTGGGTAGTATAGTCATTTTCGCAATACTGATTCTTCCAATCCAAGAACATGTTATATCTCTCCATCTGTTTGTGTCATCTTTGATTTCTTTCATCAGTGTCTTATAGTTTTCTGAGTTCAGGTCTTTTACCTCCTTAGACAGGTTTATTCCTAGGTATTTTATTCTTTTGTTGCAATGGTGAATGGGATTGTTTCTTTAATTTCTCTTTCTGATCTTTCATTGTTAGTATTTAGGAATGCAAGAGATTTCTGTGCATTAATTTTGTATCCTGCAAGTTTACCAAATTCATTGATTAGCTCTAGTAGTTTTCTGGTGGCATCTTTAGGATTATCTATGTATATAGTATCATGTTATCTGCAAATAGAGACAATTTTACTTCTTTTCCAATTTGCCTTCCTTTCTTTTCTTTTTTTTCTCTGATTGCTGTAGCTAGGACTTCCAAAACTGTGTTGAATAATAGTGGCGAGAGTGGACATCCGTGTCTTGTTCCTAATCTTAGAGGAAATGCTTTCACTTTTTCACCATTGAGACATGTTTGCTGTGGGTTTATCACATATGGCCTTTATTACATTGAGGTAGGTTCCCTGTATGCCCACCTTCTGGAGAGTTTTTATCATAAATGGGTGTTGAATTTTGTCGAAAGCTTTTTCTGCATCTATTGAGATGATCATATGGTTTTTATCCTTCAGTTTGTTAATATGGTGTATCACATTGATTAATTTGCATATATTGAAGAATCCTTGCATCTCTGCCTGGGATAAAACCCACTTGATCATGGTGTATGATCATTTTAATGTGTTGTTGGATTCTATTTGCTAGTATTTTGTTGAGGAATTTTGCATCTATATTCATCAGTGATATTGGTCTGTAATTTTCTTTTTCTGTGGTGTCTTTGTCTGATTTTGGTATCAGGGTGATGGTGGCCTCGTAGAATAAGTTTGGGAGTGTGCCTTCCTCTGCAATATTTTGGAGGCGTTCGAGAAGGATGGGTATTAGCTCTTCTCTAAATGTTTGATAGAATTCACCTGTGAAGCCATCTGGGCCTGGAATTTTATTTGTGGGAAGATTTTTTTATTGCTACTCCAGGTTTCCTTTGATTTCCATTTGCATGGAATATCTTTTCCATCCCCTCACTTTCAGTCCTTATGTGTCCCTAGGTCTGAAGTGGGTCTCTTGTGGGCAGCATATATATGGGTCTTGTTTTTGTTTCCATTCAGCGAGTCTATGTCTTTTGGTTGCAACATTTAATGCATTCACATTTAAGGTAATTATCAATTTGTATGTTCCTACTACGATTTTCTTAATTGTTTTGGGTTTGTTTTTGTAGATCATTTTCTTCTCTTGTATTTCCTGCCTAGACAAGTTCCTTTAGCATTTGTTGTAGATCTGGTTTGGTGGTACTGAATTCTCTTAGCTTTTGTTTGTCTGAAAAGCTTTTGACTTCTCCATCGAATCTGCATGAGATCCTTGCTGGCTAGAGTAATCTTGGTTTTAGGTTCTTCCCTTTCATCACTTTAAATTTATCATGCCACTCCTTTCTGGCTTGTAGAGTTTCTGCTGAGAAATCGGCTGTTAACCTTATGGGAGTTCCCTTGTATGTTATTTGTTATTTTTCCCTTGTTGCTTTTAATAATTTTTCTTTGTCTTTAATTCTTGTCAATTTGATTACTCTGTGTTTCTGAATGTTTCTCCTTGGGTTTATCCTTCCTGGAACTCTCTGCTCCCTGGACTTGAGTGGCTATTTCCTTTCCCATGTTAGGGAAGTTTTCATCTATAATCTCTTCAAATATTTTCTCAGTTCCTTTCTCTCTCTCTTCTCCTTCTGGAACCCCTATAATGCGAATGTTGGTGTGTTTAATGTTATCTCAGAGGTCTCTTAGGCTGTCTTCATTTCTTTTCATTCTTTTTTCTTTATTCTGTTCTGCAGCAGTGATTTCAACCATTCAGTTCTGAGTCACTAATCCATTCTTCTGCCTCAGTTATTCTGCTATTGATTCCTTCTAGTGTAGGTTTCATTTCAGTTATTGTATTGTTCATCTCTGTTTCTTATTTCTTTAATTCTTTTAGGTCTTTGTTAAACACTTCTTGCATCTTCTTGATCTTTGCCTCCATTCTTTTTCCGAGGTCCTGGATCATCTTCACTATCATTATTCTGAATTCTTTTTCTGGAAAGTTGCCTATCTCCAGTTCAGTTAGTTTTTTTTCTGGTGTTTTATCTTGTTCCTTCACCTGATACATAGTCCTCTGCCTTTTAATTTTGTCTATCTTTCTACAAATGTGGTTTTCATTCCACAGGCTGCAGGACTTTAGTTCTTCTTGCTTCTTCAGACTGAACTTTTAAAAGATGTTTCAGGGCTAAGAAAGTCATGCCAAGGGCTTATCACTGATTTTACCTAACAGATCTAGATGAATTCCTCCCTTTTTAAGGTCCCCAAAATACCTTGAAGTCTCTGTACCTGTTATTGATTGGCCTTCCTAATTTATCTGATAAGGCTGCTGGGATCCTAAGAGTTTACAAACTCTGGAGGGAGCAAGTAGAGAAAAAAGATATATGTTTCAATTCTGCCTACAAAGGTATAATTTACCATATTAAGGTAAACCATGATTAGTTTGAGGGGAAGGTTTTCCCTACATCTGGAAAACACAGATTCAAACCAATAATTTTTCAGATAGAAAGCATAAAAGTTATAACCGTATTTACCAGTTCACTCAGTCTTATGTAACTAATCCTTTTGGTTAACAGCTGTATGAAGCCATCAGGTTTTTCACTAGAATTCTTCAATTTGTTACCCAGTTCAGCATTATGGTCTGAAAGTCAGAAACTTGTATTTATCCAAAAGTACTTTCTATAAATCTTCTTGAAGAGGAAGCATTTTTGCAAAGGCATTGGAATAAAACCGTAAGTGTCTATAATGACAAAAGACTTAAGAAGGCATGTTTAAAATCTGATTACTATGCGATGCAATTGACAGAGTAACTTGGTTATTGCTGTGACATACAACACTTTAAGATAATGACTAGAATTATGACTGATAACATTTTACCAGGACATATCAGAATTTTAGGTATTCCGTATAATTTCCAGAATATATATATATATATATGTATATATATATATATATATACATATATATATATATGGTAACATTTGCCATACAATATAACCTAAGAAGATTTATTATTCATTTGACAATTATTCCCATGTAACTCAACACACCAAATGAACCTAGTTTATCTCTCTCTTTGGGATGTTTCAGGGGTCCTTTGATGCAACCCAAAGTTAGCTAGAGGTCAAAAGGTCTTCATTAGAGTTTCATTTAGGAAGTTTCAGCAAAAAATATCAAAAAGGGTTTAGAACACTCAGTCAGATAGGATCACAGGTCACCATGAAACTATAGTTATTCACTTAGCCAAAGTAACAATAAAAGATTTCAAAGTCAGATACAGAACAGATCACTTAAAAGGTAAATAAACTTGAAATCTGTTGTGAAACGCAGTTCAACATTTAAAAATATCTTGTCCTCTTAAGACAGAGAAAAACCAAATTCAAGTTTTGCATGTGCTTACTTTTACAATTTATTTACTCAAATTTATTTTAACCTTAGTCAATCTGGACCATGCATAAAACTCTTTTCTTGGGGTCCACTTTCCACAGCACTTTTTACCACTTTCTGTATCCATCACTGTATTTCCCTTTCAGAAACAGCCAGCCATAAGTCAGACCTACCCGTTTCCCTTGATAAAATGCAATTCCATTCCTCATGCCTTCTTTACTGAAAACATACACTCTACTTTCCTACTGTACACTGAAATGTTTATTATTTCTATTAGCTTTAGTTACATGTTTAAAAAGAAGTTACTCTATCATTTCCTCTTTTAGAAGCTTCTAGATACCAATCAAAGTAAGCATTCCATTCAGTCTGTTTGATTTTACAGCCAGCTTTTTTCTAACCGTGCATGCAAAAATATTAATTTTGGAATATCAAAAGAACTCCAATTTGGCGATTTTAGGTTGAGATCTCCTTTAGTATAATTTCCCCAGTTAAGTAGGTACTTGAAAGTATGCGTTTTTGTACATACATAAACTTGGCTGGAGTGTTAGTCAGAGGCTGGCTTTCTGATGCCCCTTGTTTCTGTGTTTGAGAGGATTTATTTCCCATTTTAAAGTTGAATTTGTCAGGGCTAAAATTTGCTAGTGAAGTTGTGTGGTGGCCAGTGTGCTGCTTGTGAGCTTAGCTCCTCTAGGCATCACCCCAGAGTCGTTTCAGCCCTCTTATATGTCTCAGTTTCTCCCTTCGGTGGTCTAAGATCACTGCGGGTGCTCGAATTGCTGAATGGCCAGTTCTTACCCATGACCCCTGGACGAGTAAGTGTTTTAATCAATGAGTGGGTTTCCCTATGGGACCACTGCACGGCATGAGGACTCTGCCTCCACCACTCCCATAAATCTCCTAGTTGCCTGAGAAAGCTGTAACTGGCCAGAAGGAGTCTTGTCCCTTTTCTTCAGAGCAAAGCTCTCATGTAATCTTTTCACTTTTATCCCGACAAATTCTATTAAGGCAGCCAAAATGAGGAAAAGCATCGGATCAGTCTCATACCTAACCACTCAGTGAAGACCACTCAGCCTCCTACAACTGAGCAAACCCTGGTGCCTTTCAACAAGCCCCCTCCCCCTGCAGTATCTTTCACTTGGGTGGGTATTCCTTGGTATCTTTCAACTGAGCCCCACCCCACCAGTATCTTTCAACTGGGTGGGTATTCCCCAGTAGCTTTCAACCCAGTCCCTGCCAGTATCTT
>NW_020175393.1:494592-514807 GCF_003031525.2 Neophocaena asiaeorientalis asiaeorientalis | reverse complement strand
CCCCCCCCCCCCTCCCGCCCCCAGTATCTTTCAACTGGGAGGAGGCAGGTACCTGCTATATACCGTCAAATAACACTCAGGATCATCAACCAATATGGGAGATCCAAGAACCAGGAGAGACTTATCCAAATTCATCTGAACTCTCAGAGGAGGCAGATGGGTGCCTCTGCTGATACTAAGGCTCTGGTTCCTCACAGAGTTCAGGCGAAGGAGAGGAGTCCTCTCTGGGTCCCTTTGTGGTCACCATAAAACTGTCAACTTAAAAAAATGCACAATGTGAAAGTTGTGACTTAAGTTTTATTTGGGGCAAAAAGGGGACTGCAGCCCAGGAGACAGCATTTCAGATAGCTCTGAGAAACTGCTCCAAAGTGGTAAGGGGGAAGGTCAGTATATATGTGATTCTGGTGAAGGGGGAGTACATGTCATCAAGCACATATTTTTTGGCAGAAGGTTTCTGCCAGTCACGAGGAGCAGTCGTCACCATGAAGGAGTTTAGTGTTTTTCTACATATGAGGAGACACAAGAATTGGGCTCATAAAATCGGCTCCTAAAAATATCTCTCTGAAGACCCGTTCTGCCAGTTTTTCCCAGAGCACAGAGCGCCTCATTTCAGCTCTCCACCCTGAACTCCTTTTAGGAGGGTGTTGAAGATCAGCAGCTCCATGCACAGCAGCACATGATTTAATCCTTGCAGAGGTAGACGGCAAGTGCCAATGGCAAGTGCCAACTGTAGTTGACAATATTAACAATGCAGGTGTGAAAGACAAAGGAGAAATGATCCAAGTGTCACAGGGGTATAGAGGAAAATCTCAGAAGGGGTGGGAAAAGAAAGCAAAGGGCAGTTTAGAAGTCCTAGAGCACAAGGATGGCCCAGGGATTTGTGACATATCCCATTACTTTCTCAGGTTGGTGATATCTATTTTTTTAAAAAACACTCTCTTTTAAAAATCTTTGCTTTGAAATGTACTTATTTTCACTCTGCACATTTAAATCATGTCATTTTAGGAGATTTCTGAAATCTTTTCCAGCTGACCTGATTTTACATCAAACACCTTTGTGATAAACAAGGTAATAGCCTAGGGAGTCATCAATTCTGGTCCTTCCCCATCTGAGTGATGGGGGCAAATGAACCAAAGCAGAGAACAAATTACTTTCAACATTAGAACTATGGAGACTTTTTTGGTAGTGTTTCTTACTTCCAATACAAACACTATCCTCATGTATTTGTTCTCTTGCTGCTAGCTCTCTTTTTTCTTACTATCCCAATCACAATTCTCACTTTCCTCCTTTCCCTATCCCCCACTCCCCTCTGTTGTCAAGTTCTGACAAAGCTTTCTCTAAAATGTTTGAATTCAATCCATCAGTCCATCTATCCCCTACAGCTAATATCTTGGAATATTTTAAGAGACTTTCTCTCTGTCCGTTTCACTCTGCGGACCACAGTCAGGTCAATAACCTGAAAAGCACCTTTACAGTAAACCAGGCTATTTCCTTATTTAAAAACTTTATAGAGGGGATATATGTAAACATATAGCTGATTCACTTTGATATACAGCAGAAATTAACACAGTATTGTAAAGCAACTATACTTCAATAAAAATTAATAAAAAATACTTTATAATTCTCCATGATGAAGTCAAAACCACTTTAGACTTTCAGACAACCTGTGGTCTAGGCCAGTCTCCACTTGCTCACTTTTCTGAACCTTTAACTGTAATCTGATTTACACACCTTTCCCAGAAAACAGAGGCTCTAGCTTTCTGCCCCCGGCAGTGTCATAGGATGAATGGGAAAGAGGAGAGAGGTGAGAAACAAGAGTGCTTACTCATCCCTCAATGGAATTCTTCTCTAAGCCTCTGTTAATCCTGGCTTAATTTTAATATCCATTTCACAATTTTCTTAAGTGGAAAAAAATAAAGGAAGTTGTCTATGGTCATTGGCAAACAAATGAAAATAAGGAAAAAGTCAAGTTTAAAGTAGCTTCTTTATATATTTTTGAACAGAGATCAGATCTTGTGTCTGCCACTTAGTAGGTTCTCAATAAATGCTTGTTGAATGAATAAATGAATGTTCAGGGCCAGAATTAAAATGAGCCAGAGTGTGAGACATTTTTCTTCTTCCTCTCATCCCTCAGTTCCCCTGCCTTTCCCCTACCACCTTGCTTTTCTTTTAACCTGAAAACTCTCTTGTCAATGTGTATGTATGTGTGCGTGTATATGTGTACTTAGAAAAATTAATGGAGAAAAAACTACAGTTGAAGCCTAATAATTTTGTAATATTTGCAGGAAATATTTTACATATGATAAAGTTATTATGGCTTTGGCATATTTAACAATGATATACTAACTCTGTACATCTTTGCTTATCATCTAGGTGCAAATGTAATGCAAATAGGTATTAAGCAACTTAAACCATTTGTACTTATCTAGTAAAACATGGTATGGTAAGTAAATTTGCTCAAGATAGATTCACCCTAAAAAGTCAAAGCTTTTTAAAAACAAACATGATAAGTTGGACAGATCACATGTCCAGGGGGTGGCAGAGCTGGGGCATTGGTGTGTGTAGTGTGCATGTGTGTGAGCTTTCTTAGTACAGAGAACGAAAATCTTCCAAATTTTATTGCCCAAGGCAGATATTTGTACTTAAAGAATGCACTGGGTACTTTTAGAATTCAACCCTGAATTTAATTGGTACAAAGAGTTAGAAAGATCATTTATAGGTTTAAATTAAATAATTTGCTTTCTCAGAAATTCCAATTAGTGTTTCACTGGAAACAAGTGAAGCCTACTTTAGAAATTGTCTCTTGTCTGGACTTCCCTTGCTTGAGGTTTTAATACTGATGAGTTCTGCTTTTCTGACTACTAAAAACTGTTGGCTCTAATTTGGAAATAGCCCAGATGTGTGGGGATATTTTTGACTTAAAACCATAGAAAATCATAAAAAATTAAGACTGAGAAATTATGGTGGACCTCGCCTAATTTTTCCTCATCTATTTTTGTGTGTTAACTCCAGTCCATCCCCAGGGTCAAGAATCAACAAAAAGGTACACATTTATTTGTAGTCCAGGGCATGTGATTAAGTTATTCAATTCCGGGGAAAGAAGCATTAGAAGTTTGAAGATTTTCACAGTATCAGGTCACTGGCTGCTGATGGCTAAAATACAGCAGCTTGGAGGTTTGTCCCCTTCAACATGTTCCCCAGTAGCATCAATGCCCAATACGACACGGGGGGTTTAATTGATCAGCACAGTAAGGAAGAGTGTGTGTTACACAAAGTCTCTTTCAAAAGCCTCTCAAACTTTGATAACCACAAGACAAACATTTCTCCCCTTGTATGAGTCAATGTCAGCTTGTAGCTTTTTGGAACTATTAAGAGGAGTCTGGCAGGAAGACGATGTTCAGCAACACTAGGACAAAGGAGTTACTCAACACTAAACCAAATAACTCATCTACAGGAACTGATAATTTTTGAAGCATTAGGGAGTTTAATTGTATACATACACTGTATCATAATTACTTCTGAGTTCAGGGTTGGGAGAATCTGGAATTAGCAAGTTGCTGCCCTTCAGGAGATCTCCCTTAATAGAGTTTTTCCATGTTGCTAAGATGATTATTAACTCCCTCATGATTTTTTAAAAATTAATTTATTTATTTTTGGCTGCGTTGGGTCTTCCTTGCTGCGTGTGTGCTTTCTCTAGTTTCAGCGAGTGGGGGCTACTCTTCATTGAGGTGCGTGGGCTTCTCACTGCGTTGGCTTCTCTTGTTGCGGAGCACGGGCTCTAGGCACGCGCGCTTCCGTAGTTGTGGCTCACGGGCTCCGTTGCTCCGCGGCTTGAACCCTTGTCCCCTGCCTTGGCAGACGGATTCTTAACCACTGCGCCACCAGGGAAGCCCTCCCTCATGGTTTGTTCCCCAGTAGCATCAATGCCCAATACGACACGGGGGGTTTAATTGATCAGCACAGTAAGGAAGAGTGTGTGTTACACAAAGTCTCTTTCAAAAGCCTCTCAAACTTTGATAACCACAAGACAAACATTTCTCCCCTTGTATGAGTCAATGTCAGCTTGTAGCTTTTTGGAACTATTAAGAGGAGTCTGGCAGGAAGACGATGTTCAGCAACACTAGGACAAAGGAGTTACTCAACACTAAACCAAATAACTCATCTACAGGAACTGATAATTTTTGAAGCATTAGGGAGTTTAATTGTATACATACACTGTATCATAATTACTTCTGAGTTCAGGGTTGGGAGAATCTGGAATTAGCAAGTTGCTGCCCTTCAGGAGATCTCCCTTAATAGAGTTTTTCCATGTTGCTAAGATGATTATTAACTCCCTCATGATTTTTTAAAAATTAATTTATTTATTTTTGGCTGCGTTGGGTCTTCCTTGCTGCGTGTGTGCTTTCTCTAGTTTCAGCGAGTGGGGGCTACTCTTCATTGAGGTGCGTGGGCTTCTCACTGCGTTGGCTTCTCTTGTTGCGGAGCACGGGCTCTAGGCACGCGCGCTTCCGTAGTTGTGGCTCACGGGCTCCGTTGCTCCGCGGCTTGAACCCTTGTCCCCTGCCTTGGCAGACGGATTCTTAACCACTGCGCCACCAGGGAAGCCCTCCCTCATGGTTTTTTAACAGGAGAGAGCTAATGCTGAAAGAGGGGTAGTATTGAAAGTGATTGAGTGGATTTTCATTTAGATGGTTGGTGTATACATCCTAGCTCTGCTCAAACTAGTTGAAAAATCTGGGACAATGAACTTCTTTCTCCCTTGGTTTTCTAATCTGAAGATTATAAATGTTCCCACATCATATGATTATTATCTGGTGAAAATGAATTGCTTTGTGCTAAACCCCCAGGATGTTGCCCAACATACACTCATTGTGTGCTTGCTATTATTAGGACTAAATTATTATGAATCATTTCTTATTTCATCAAAGCTACCTCTAGCTAAAAAGAATCAAGGATAGAGACTTCTTAGTTTTTTAAAGAGGATTTAGATGCATATGTAAAGATAACTAAATGTATAAAAGGAATTGATTGCCCTGAGCATGAATTCTAGTGAACTCATTGTTTCTTCCCAGGGAAAAGCAACCACAAAAGTCTTAAACTAAAGCACAAAGACATTAGAGAAACTATAAGGAAGAATATACCACTGAGACTTATGATTAGTTCTATTGATAAGTGAGGTTATAGCTCTGGGATTCTTCATGCAGGTCAAACTTACGCAGCATTTGAAGCACTTGGGTTAATTTTTTGGTGTCCTCCATTCTCGTGGGTTTCCTTGCTATTCTTTCCATGGGCTGCTGAAGCCCTTCCTGGAATGTCCAGTCCAGGCCACCTACGATTTACTTAGTCAATATAAATTTTATACACTCTTCCTTGTCTTCATCTCAAATTTTTTGCAGATTTAATAGTTTTTACTTTATCAATAATCTTCTCAAAATGGATTTCTGGCTTCCCTGGTGGCGCAGTGGTTGAGAGTCCGCCTGCTGATGCAGGGGACACGGGTTCGTGTCCTGGTCCGCGAGAATCCCACGTGCCGCAGAGCGGCTGCGCCCATGAGCCATGGCCACTGAGCCTGCACGTCCGGAGCCTGTGCTCCGCAACTGGAGAGGCCACAGCAGTGAGAGTACCACAAAAAAAAAAAAAAAAAAAAAAAAAAAAAAAAATGGATTTCTGACTCAGATAACTGTATATGTAATCTTTTTTTGGATGATCTCTTCTAGTTTTCATACCAGTGAAATTGTATGTAGTTGTAATCAAAAGATATATATTATGCTGTATTTTCTTTTGTCATCTCAACATCATTTTTCTATATCCTTTCTACATTTATCTTATCCGTAGAATTAGTCATTAAATTTCTCTATAACTCTCGAATACTTTTCCTATTATTGATTATTTGGCTTGTTTTATACTTTCCTCTTAAAATGCTATTATAAAAGTCTTTGCTTGTGCTTCCCTGGTGACGCAGTGGTTGGGAGTCCGCCTGCCGAAGCAGGACACAGGGTTCGTGCCCTGGTCCGGGAAGATCCCACATACCGCGGAGCGGCTGGGCCCGTGTGCCATGGCCACTGAGCCTGCGTGTCCGGAGCCTGTGCTCTGCAATGGGAGAGGCCACAACAGTGAGAGGCCCACGTACAAAAAAAAAAAAAAAAAAAAAGTCTTTGCTCATTTTTGTTTTCATTTTCACATTATTTACTTAGAACAAATTCCAAATGTTGTATTATTAGGTCAAAAGCATAAACATTTCTATGTATCAGAGACATATAGCCAGGTCTCACTCTAAAAGTAATAAGCAAATTTCTATTTCTAGCAACATTAAATGTGCAATATACTTGGTTCATAAACCCCCATTATCCTAATTCCTGAGGTTTCAGGAAAGAAATAATTTGACTAACTCCAATTAATGCATGAATGACTGATGGCTTTTTCTTCACTCATTTTAGAAAGGAATGCTAAGCAGTATGAGTGTGTGTGCATACATATTAACATAAACTTCTGAATATTTAGAGGCAAGATGACTTTCTGGTATTCTGATCACACTGTATAATACACAGTAAAATTTCCTTACTTAGAAAGTTCAGTTTAAGCAGTTTAGATAGATACTGACTGAGGGAAGGCAGTAAATGTTTCTCCCAGCATTACATTATTATAATTTAATGAGAAGTAGATCAGTTTTGCAGCTGATCTGTTATTTCAGCAAACACTTATGGAACTTCCTTATTGTCCAAAGACCTGAATCAGGTGTAGTGACAGCTACAAAGATGTAAAAACCACAGTCTCAGCCCTCAGTGACTTTCTAGTCAAACAAGGGGGATAACACATGACCACAAACCAATACTAATTGGAAAATGGTGTCTCATCCAGAAAAATGGAGAGGTAAGTGGAGAAAGAGATTGCTTTGATGAAGTGATGTTTTATCTTAAACCTAAATATTCAACATCAGTGATATCTAGAGGGAAAAAACTCCATTCTCATTTCCACTTTAAGGCCAATGAGACTTCTTTCCCAAACTAATTAGGTAAGCTTTTCTGCCTTTATCAGTGGCATTGACACAAGAATATTTGGGAAACCTTATGAAATTCCAACATCCTTATGGAAAGCAAATGCACTATAATTTTCCCAAAGGCATTTGTTTATCAAGGCATAATCTCTTCTGGGAAAGATGGAGGTTGAGATTAATGGGAGAACCACTCAAGAATTTAAATTTTCATGAGTTGGCATTTGATCTTTGGCAGGACACTAAGATTAATTCAGGATACAGTATGTATTTGTAGCTGAATTAATCAAATATACTGAAATTGATAAAAAGAAGAAAGAAATTGAGTTTGACATATTGTTTCATAGATGTCATTACATTAAATGCCCAGCACATTCAATAAATCAGTTCAGAAATAAAACAAAGGGGAAAAATCTAAAATTGGCACTTTAACTCTTTCTTTTAGAACTGTACCAAATTAACCTTCAACAGCTTCTGCAGAATCCTTAAAGTGGCAGATTCTTTAGAAATACACATAAAAGTTGTCCTTCTTTAAAATCATCAGCTCATTCTAATTCACTTTCTAGAATTAGATTTGATCACTTTCCAAGTTCAGGCTAAATTTTACTGTTCTCTTCTAAACAGTCCATCAGCATTTTGAGATTCTCTTAGGTTGAAAGCCTAATTGCCCAAAGTGAGCTCTGTACTTTTAATATTCAAGTCGCAAAGTTAAAGCTGTTCTGTACACAGCCACGAAACCTAGACTATTTTCATTATAGTCATCAGGACTGGTTTAAGTAATAGGAATCAAACTTTATATAGTTTAGGCCAAAGCAGTATTTTATTGACTCACACATCCAAGCCAAGGTTGAAAATCCAGTCAGCTGAGATTGGGCTGCCCAGGCCTCCAGAGATATTTGAATCTGGGACTTATAGCAGCCGGGTTATTACCTGGACACCCATCTCTGGTTGTTTCTTTGTCAGCTTCTTTCTTTCCCACCGCAGACTGGGGTTGCCATGTGGCTGGACAGGTCACCAGTGACACCTGAATTTTGTCTTAAAACTCTGCCATCCCTGTGGGAAATGAGCTTCAATGATCCATTCCCCAATTTAAAACATCCACAAGAAAGTTCTTGTTGGCCTCGCTTAGGTCAACTCTTAATACTGAATGTGGTCTAATGAAATAATGAATGGAACACTTTTTGTCAGAAGCAATCTTACACACTGTCAATTAATTTTTAACTTTGTTTCTCACAACAACTCTATGAGATCAGAATTATTACAACTTTTATTTGATACATGGTATGCTCAAGCCTTCTGAAGAGTTAGGTGACTTGCCTCAATTCACCAGCTCATAAATCTCTACAGCCAGGATTTGAGCCCAGGATTTGCTTCAGGGTCTGTATTTTTACAGAGCTCCCATCATCCTCCCCTGACTATCTCTGTGATTAACCTCTTCTGGGTCAGGTGAGCATCTTCTAGTCCATTGCCAGATGTAGGGACCATGAGGGAACATGTCAACTCCCAGAGTAGTTAAGGTGAAAGTGGTGGTTGGAGGTGGGCAAACATCCCAGAGAAGAGGACAATGTAGCAGATGTCCTCTACATTCCTACTGTCACCTACGGATTTTGGCGATATTTGTTACCCCAGCCAGTGTTGATTGCCCTAATACATGAACACATCTGATAGGTCACTTCACATTCAAAGTGTTCCAAGTGTCCTAAGAATCCTCCTTGTGCCTCTGGAGGTCACACTTTCACTTAACATTTTTTTTTTCCTACCATTTTATTTATTTACTTATTAGAAAAAGGTGATATATTTGTTTCTTCTTGAAACAATTTCAAAATCATTCAGTGAATGTTATCCTTTCCTTCTCAATTAAGTGGATTAATCTTTCTCATTGGGATGTTTACAGATAACAAATAGTACAAATATATTTACATATACATGTTCAAGGGACACCTTTATAGTTGCTTGATGATGAAAATAATGCTCTTTATTTCCAAATTATTTAAAATACTCAACAATTTCAGAAAATATGTCTTTAAAAAAAGACTCAAATGAGCTATATTTTTATTTCAAGCATAATATGGACTGAACTACAAAGTGAGATTAAGATATATCATATTTCTCTTTGGTACCCTAGTGTTTCATCAATAAGATTCTTTGGAAAGTTGTGAAAAAATACTGGCAAAATATGGAGTGGTCAAGTTAAAAGTTTTGACTTACTCAACAATCTTTTTTTTTTGCTAAGCGTTTTTTATCTTTGTGCCAATGTGTCCACTATAGTTATTTATTTTTTCCCATATTTGCCCCTCTGTGCTCCCTTCAGAGGTAAACCGCACCAAATGATCGCTTTCATTCTTTAGTGTTAGGCGTTAAGAGGTGGACCCCTCCTGACACCCATGCACAATGACTTGACCGTTTTCCTGAGACAGCTGTCCAACTCATCTCCTGACTCAGTGCCCCTGCCTCATTCATCACTTTTGTTGTTTCTCCTTCAATTTTCTCAGCTACTTAGTATCATGCTGGGATTAGCTCAGCTTGATATAACATCAGATTTTCCATTTCTTTTTTTACCACCTCCTACATGGTTGATATCCTGGATAATGGTAAACTGTTAAACTAGACTGCTTTACCAGAGATTCTCTGCTGACATTTTGGTCATAGAGAGAGTAGATACATTCAACTCATGATTTCCAAGCTGACAGTTTATGTAATGTGCCTCTAGGACCGTGTTGCTGCTTTTGCTTCTGGAAAGGGTGGGGCACACCAAGTTTATTACATGCAAAATTTGCCTTCTAACCTTGGGGAACCCTTTCCAACTGCTATTATGGTATCCTGTAATCTTTTGCTGCCCTGATCAAAAAGAAAATAGACTGAGAATCAGATTCATAGATGTAGAGAACAGACTTGTGGTTGCCAAGGTGGGTGGGGGAGGGATGGAGTGGGAGTTTGGGATTAACAGATGCAAACTATTACATATAAAATGGATGGACAACAAGGTCCTACTGTGTAGCACAGGCAGATATATTTAATGCCCTGGGATAAATAGTAATGGAAAAGAATATAAAAAAGGATGTATGTATATGTATAACTGAGTCATTTTGCTGTACAGCAGAAATTAATACAACTTTGTAAGACAAATACACTTCAATTAAAAATAAATAAATATAATAAATGAACTCATTATATAACCTTTTTTGAGCCACCTCTTTTCAGTAGAAGGAGGCTGATGGTTTCCTTCTTAGCGTATGGTTTTTACAGTCACGCTATAAAAGACATACCATAAAGAAAACAACTTATATTGAAATACAGACCTCAAACTATCTTTTTTTTTTGGCCTTGCTGAACAGCTTGTGGGATCTCAGTTCCCCGACCAGGGATTGAACCCTAGCCTCGGCAGCGAAAGTTCAGTGCTAACCACTGGACTGCCAGGGAATGTCTCAAAATGTTTTTTAAAAATTGTGATATAGGGCTTCCCTGGTGGCGCAGTGGTTGAGAGACCGCCTGCTGATGTAGGGGACACGGGCTCGTGCCCCGGTCCGGGAAGATCCCACATGCCGCGGAGCGGCTGGGCCCGTGAGCCATGGCCGCTGAGCCTGCGCGTCCGGAGCCTGTGCTCCGCAACTGGAGAGGCCACAACAGTGAGAGGCCCGCGTACCGCAAAAAAAAAATTGTGATATAGTAATATGTGCTTCATTCATTAAATAACAAGATTTGGAGAAAGGTCTAATAACTATTGTAATTTCAAAGTAGCGATCCGTGATATTTTGCTATACCTGCAATATTATATTGTAATGTGATATATTTTAAAATATTGATGATTTCTTTAGGAATTAAAGTTATAGTGCTAATTCTACAGTGATTGATTACATTCATAATTGAAGGAAACGTTAAATTTCACTTAGGGACTAATGCAAACAAAAAGTAATATATTCCACTGCTATAAATTGTAGGTGACTTAATGCATTACTTCTTTCCTAGGTATTTGCATTTTAAAATAAGACCTTCAGGGAGAGAGAAATGGTTTACAAAACATAATAATGGAATTTCAAGCATGGCCCTATTTAATGGGGGGTGTGTGTATATTTTGCTGTAATAGTGGTATATGTTTTAACAAACGTGACAAAATCAAACATGTATAAATGCTTTCTCTATCAATGTTGTCACTTCCTTAAGCTATGATAACATTTACAAACTATTTATATTAGAAATTTCGTGGGAAAAATTCTTCCTTAATTTTCTTTATAGACAGAATCCTAATCTCCTTTGTCCATGGTATATCTTTCAATAGCAGGTTGTTAGAAAAAGGCAAAAGTCATGATGAAGTAAACTGTTTAGGATTAAAAGAAAAAGGGTGTACATTTAAGGCAGTGAAACCAGTTTTTTATGTTTCATAAATTAGTTTTTAATTTAATCCTGAGAGAGATTTCAAACATCTTTTGAGGAATGGCAGAAACACTAAAGAAACATATGGACTCCCCAAGGTAACTTCCTTTGTAGATAACGTTCATATGGATATAAGTTTTAAAAATTCTGACCTCAGGGGCTCCCCTGGTGGCGCAGTGGTTGGGAGTCCGCCTACCATGAGGGGGGCGCGGGTTCGTGCCCTGGTCTGGGAGGATCCCGCGTGCCGCGGAGCGGCTGGGCCCGTGGGTCGTGGCCGCTGGGGCTGCGCGTCCGGAGCCTGTGCTCCGCGGCGGGAGAGGCCACAGCAGTGAGAGGCCCGTGTAGAAAAAAAAAAAAAAAAAAAATTCTGACCTCATGAGCCATGTGCTATAATTTGGGGGTAGAGAGACCCTCCTGTTGAACTTCAAATCCCACGATTTAGACATTCGTCTTTTCTGCTTCAGTGTGAACTAGTTCTGGCTACTTAGGCTCTGCACATTCCAAGTAAGATGATGCACTGCTGATGGTGGCATCCATTGGTTAATAATCATGTTTTGGAGTTTCCCAGGATTCTGCTGCTTGAGGCATCCTATGATTTAATTTACATTGAGATGCCTCTGTGAATCTTTCTGAGGAGTTTTATGGGGAGCAGAAACAAAGTCTTGTCTGAATCTGTCATCAAAAATAATCTAGCTCTCTTCCCCTCTGTGAAAAGTTTGTGTAAATTAATCTAGTGATTGATTTCATTGTCTCTGCTTTCAAATGCCTGCGTAAGAAACAGCCCATGGATGCAAGTAGACCCTTTCCAAACATTCCTCTTTTTCTTCTGCCTCAGGGGCTGCTGTTGACTTTCTCAGCTTCTGGGGGGATTTTGCTGTAATATTATATTGTAATGTGATACAAAAATATGGATGATTTCTATAGAAATTAAAGTTAATGTGCTAATTCTACAGTGAGTGACTGATACATTCAAAATCTCTGGAGATTTTTGCCATCCCTCCCTCCACCTTGCCGCACACTGTCAGAGGTCCAATGGCAACAGTCATCACTCACTCCCTTCTCCCATTAGGGAGAACTCAGCGTCTGCCACCACTCCCCTGTGACCTTGTCCCGTTTTCAAACTCTGTCCTCTTCCAGTGGGGTTGGCCTAGAAATGGGGGTAAGAGCCCTGGGGGAGCAGGACTGGGAGAGTCTTTTTACCTTCCTCATACAACTTGCCCACTTCCCTGTATCAGCTTTCAGCTTTCCATAGTTATTTCTGGAAGGACATTCCATTACAGTGCCTATTAAATTGCATTTTTAGTATGATAGTTCTAATTTTAGAAGTTAAATTGGCTTTGTTGATTGGACTGAGAGTTTTAGTTCATTTTCCTATGTTCTTCTAGAAAACCAAAGCAGTTTGCAAGTAAACTTTTCATTTCTGTAAACTGAGAATTACTGTAATGTACTTTTCCTTTGGTTAGTCCTAAAGACATGTATTTTAACCAATTCTTGTAAACCAGAACACTGAGTTCATGGACCCTAAAATAGTGGTTCTCGAATTTTAGAATTTCCTAAAGGCTTGTTAAAATATAGGTTGCTAGGCCCCATCACCAGAGTTCCTGATTTAGCAAATCTGAGGTAGGGCCTGAGAGTCTGCATTTCTAACAAATTCCCAAGTGATTCCTTGCTGCTGATCCAGAAGCAGACTTTGAGAACCACTGGTCTAGAGGACAGGCCACAGACCTAAAATTACTGTCAATCTTTATGATTCTTAATACAGTTTCAATCCCCAATTTTCACCATAGTGTGAATTTTAAATTCCTCTGGCAAAGTCACAACTAAATAGAGGTGCATCCAGGCTCACTTAGAACTTACATTTAATTGACGATTATCAGGTTTGCTATCAGATATTAACTTCATAATTTGTAATAAAAATTTTTATAAGTTGGCCATAAATGGGCTAGTATTCATGAATTCACATAAAAATGTGTGTTCAACCAAACTAAGCTTACTTTTTTTGTCATCAGTTTTCTTCCCAGCTATTTCTTTTGCTTTTGAGCCATACTTTCTTAAGTCATGTTTTTCAGGAGTTTTAAAAAAGAAATTCCACCAAGTTTGTTATCTTGGTAAAGTTATTATTATTTTTTCGAGGCTCTATTGACGAACAGCTGCCAGTATGTGCCTGCTGCTATAGATGGGAAAAGGTAATTGATTTTATAGTGATTCTGAGTGCTCAGCTCTGGGACCTGCCTGCACTATGCAGACCTGTGAATTGAATAGGGATAGGAGACTTCCATTGCTAATCACGGCAAGACTCCAGACTGTGTTTGGGAGGTGAATGGCCTGGGATTGCTTTTCTTTTCTGGAGGAAAAGAGAAATCAAAGCTATATATATATTTTTAAATTGAAGTATAGTTGATTTACAATGTTGTGTTAATTTCTGCTGTACATCACAGTGATTCAGTTATACATGTATATACATCCTTGTCTATATTTTTTTCATTATGATTTATCACAGGATATTGAATATAGTTCCCTGTGCTATACAGTAGGACCTAAAGCCACATGTTTTATTTCTGTTAGCTCTCATGATCTCACTTCCAAAAACAAGCACCTTTTGATCATCGTGGAGCTGTCTTAGTTCAGTTGTCATCCTGAAAGATGAATAATTTTGATATACTGGGTTGAGGTTTGCCCCTAACTGAAAGAAGCCTGGGTTTGGCCTAATTTATGCAAATTAATGGGTGTTCCTGTGTTTGAACTGGAAACTTCTAACTACTGGGGAAGCAGAGCAGCATCAAAGGACGAGCCCAGCCTTGGGGACATCAGTTTTGAGTTCAAAGCCCAAATGTGTCATTTGTTAGCAAGTGTTCAGTTTCCTTGTTTATAAAATCATACGGAGCCTGCAGGCTGTGATGGATGAGAAACACTAGATGGAAAACACCTGATACACAGTAAACAGCTAATAAATGGAAATTATTTTTATAGACAGAAATTTGCTCAAAAATTTCAAATTTTCTGACTTCTTCATTTGCAAAAGCACAGTTGCTGTATTCATTTGAGAAAAATTATTTCCCAAGGCCCTGAATAATAATCAGAGAAATACCTGTGTACCTCTTACTGAAGTTTTATTCAACGTGATTTATGCTTATTTGTCCTCGCTTTCGTCTACTGTGTGGAGATGGATTTGTGATTGGTTTGTTGAATTTTAATAGCCACATAAGACCTTTTACCAATTTGATCAAATTCTTATTTATTTATTGAAGTACAGTTGATTTACAGTGTTGTGTTAATTTCTGCTATACAGCAAAGTGATTCAGTTATACATATATATATATATATACTCTTTTTTAATATTCTTCTCTATTATGATTTACCATAGAATATTGAATATAGTTTCCTGTGCTATAGAGTAGGACCTTGTTGTTTATGAGTAAATTCTTTAAAGCAACGTTTAAGTATGTCATACTTATATATAGGATTTCTATCATGAGTCTGGTAAATGTTGAAAATCTCTACCGCATTGCTTAGCATATACCATTTATCTGATAAACATTAATGATTTTTGTTAGTAACTGTACTATAGAAAGATTCCATGATACATGTTTCCAGATTCTAAATGTTTTAAGATATGAAAGGGCTATTTTTTTCTGACCACTACTTATACGGGGCCATAGTCAGGATGCAAGTTAAGATATCACTTCAGTGATATCTCACAAAGAGCTGCTTCCTCTTTTTATTCCTGATGGCCTTCTGGTTTCCCAAGTCGTTGAGACAGTCTTCCCAATGACTCAGAGCCCAGCACCAAGGCTACTGCCTCCCTCTATCTAGAGTCTGCCAGGTGATGCCCCCAGGGGTCAGTCCACGAAGCCAACCCAAGACTTGCATTTGTTACTTGTTTCACTACAGTTAAAAGAAGGGGTTTGAATAAGTATATTTCATCATTACAGAACCATTTTTTATCTCATTTTTTTATGGTTGACAAATGATTCAAAGGGTGAGAAGATAATTTCTATCCCAGTTAAGAATGCTTTTCAATAATAAGGTGAATGATTTCACTGGTTTTTAGCCTTCTAAAACCTCCTGCTCTAGTGAGCATCAGATGATAGATTTCTGACCTTCCTGGAGAAGCACTTACCTCCCTGCAATCACCCATCCTTCCCTGCCCCGATGAGTTTGGGATGAATGGATGTACTGGGGCGGATTAGGATGGAAAACCTGAGGCCCCTCATTGTAATCTCCAATGGCCTTCCCAAAGCAGCCCCCGCAGCCAAATAATCATAAATCTAGCTAAAAATCGCATGCTGACTGCGCAGTCAGAGGAAAGTGTGGATACTGTTTTCCTCTACCCAATCCACACCTGGTTGATGTCTCTGGGCTTTGCTTGAACAAAGGCTACTGGACCATCTTTCTGGAGGAAAGCATCTTTAGGGCACTGCCAGTAAGATTTAATTAAAATGAATGTAATGTAAGGCACACATATTCTGTATGAGGCGTGTCTGTGGCCAGTGTTTGATGGAAACAGAGAGCAGCCTCATAGATGGTCTCTGGGTGGCTTTTCCCAAGCTTCAAAGAATAAATTTTGTATAGCGTCCTGGAGGTTACACCAACATAGAAGCCTGAATACAGTTTCATCTAAAACCGCCCTGTATGAAAATTAATGCATCTCCTATATTCCCCAAATGAGTGTGTACCAACTGATTAGGAGGACTGGTTTGGGAGTGTGTCTAGGCGTGATTTCGGCTAGTGTTTACTGGTGGTGAGGGTGGGATTTGACAGAGGCTAGAACTTTAATGGATTTTTTAGTTTCAAAAAGATAAAAGGAGAAAGACATCAAACTGAGTTGTTAACTTGATTCTTATAGCAACTGGATAACTAGCTCTTATATCTCCAGGAGCAAAGGATGGAGGTGAATGACCCACTGAGAATGGTTTTTGCATTAGACTGAGTGAGGAGAGAGCCCCTTTGCCAGGCAGTGTGTGTGTATGTGTGTGTGTGTGTAAAGCTTTATTGAGATATAGTTCACACACCATGCAATTCACTCATTTAAAGTGTATAATTCAGTGGTTTTTAGTATACTACAGAGCTATGCAACCATCACCACCATTTAATTAATTTATTTTTCTTTATTTTTCCATATACTTATATTATTTATTTTTTTAGTTATATTTAACATGCAAAATTTTATTAGTTTCAGGTGTACAACATAAAGATTTCATATTTTTATACATTTTATACAAATAATCACTGCAATAAGACCAGTTATTATCTGTCACCACACAATGTTGTTACAATATTGTTGACTATATTCCCTGTGTGTACTTTCTATTCTCTTGACTTATTTATGTTATAGCTAGAAGTTTGTACCTCTTAGTTTTCTTCACCTGTTTCATCCATGTCCCCATAACCCCTACCTTCTGGCAACCACAAATTTGTTCTCTGTATCTATGAGACTGTTTCTGTTTTGTTTTCTTTGTTTTGTTTTTTTACATTCCACATATGAGTGAAATCATGCAGTATTTGTTTTTCTCTGTCTGACTTATTTTACTTAGCACAGCACCCTACAGGTCCATCCATATTACCAAAACTGGCAAGATTTCATATTTTTTAATGGCTGAGTAATATTCCAGTGTGTGTGTGTGTGTGTGTGTGTGTGTGTGTGTGTGTGTACCACATCTTCTTAATCCATTCATTTGTTGATAGACACTTAGATTGCTTCCATATCTTGTCTATGGCTTGTGCTGCCATGAACTTCTCAAATTAGTGTTTTGAAACACTAATAGTGCTTTTCAAATTAATGTTTCTGTTTTCTTTGGATAAATACCCACAAGTGTAATTGCTGGATCCTATGGTAGTTCTATTTTTGTTTTTTAAGGAAACCTCATACTGTTTTCCATAGTGGCTGAACCAATTTACATTTTCATCAACAGTGTACAAGGGTTCCCTTTTCCCCACATCCTCACAAATACTTGTTATTTATTGTATTTTCGATAATGGCCATTCTGACAGGTATGTCAGAGAAGGTATCTCATTGTGGTTTTGATTTGCATTTCCCTGATAATTAGTGATGTTTAGTACCATTTCATGTCTGTTGGCCATCTATGTCTTCTCAAAAAACATCTATTCAGATCCTCGACCCATTTTTTTTTCTCTACCCATTTTTAATCAGTTTATTTTTCTGATATAAGTTGTATGAATTCTTTATATATTTTGGATATCAACCCCTTTTTTTGGATATCAAAAAAAGATATTTGCAAATATCTTCTCCCATTCAATTGCATTTTCTTTTTGTTGATGGTGTCCTTCAATGTGCAAAAGCTTTTGACTCTGATGTAATCCCATTTGTTTGTTTTGCTTTTGTTGCACTTGCCTGAGGAGACATGTCCAAGTTGACAGTGTTTTAGACTTTGTCTCTCTTCACTATGCAAAGCCTGAATTATCAAAGCTGCCGTACTATTCTAACTATATCCAAATCAGCTCCAGAGGAGCGATCTGTCCCCTTGACTGGTGGTAAATGTTTATTTAGACCAGAGGTTGGCAAATCTTTTGTGTAAAGACCAGAGAGTCAATATTTTAGGCGTTATAGGCTGTAAATATTCAACTCTGTGGTTGTAGCAGAAGACAATGTGTGAATAAATGAGTGTGGTCGTGTTCCAATAAAAGTTCCTTTTCCAAACTAGGATGCAGGCCAGAATTGGTCTGTGGACCTTAGTTGCAGACCCCTGGTTTAGACCATTTATGGTCAACCTATAAAAAGTAGACTATATTAATATATTCAATATTCAAAATAATTATTTAATGTGATCTTTCTTGAAAAACATACCAAACTCAACTTTTCCTTAAAAAATTAAAATGGGAAGGAAGCTTTAAAAACCACATGCCCTATAGCAGTCAGAGACTGTGTGTCTTATTAAGGTTGGGAAAAGGACTTCCATCTACAGACTGATGAAAAAGTGGGACCCATAGCAGCAACAGTTTAGAGCACCAGCTGACCTTGGCACAGCATTTATAGTCTGCAAGCAAGCAAGCAAGCAAATGCTTTAAGAAACATATGGATAAAGCTCAATCAAGAGCGTTTATCTTCCAAATACATGACTCGGGACATATGTTTTCTTGCCAGACATGTAGTTGGATTATTTAAACTGTTACTGAAGGTTGTGGACCATTTTTGCATTAATGAGAAAATAGCTTTAAATTCAGGTCATAATCGACTGTTTCATGTATCTGGAATCCACTTTGCTGTGGTCCAGGTTGTTCTCATTTTCACTCATCAGTTTAACAGAAAAATGGAATAATGACCTGAATAGGTTGTATGACCATCTGACCTACTGTCATTTTGGCAGAAATGTTTCAACTGGTTCCATTTACTGCTCCTGATAGCCAGGGGGTTCTTTGTTGTATCAAAGCTACTCCCTTTGAGACACCTACTGCTTCAGGCTTTCACAGATTAGGTTAACAGTGCTTGAAAATGGATACGTAATCAATTCATTTCACCCATTTCTCCCTAAAAAAATGTGCTCATAAAATACCACACAGAGAGTTAGTAGACAAAGTAGATCTCTAGCTCTTGTTTGGGTCTTGGCACAAGACCCAAAAGTAGATCTCTAGCTCTTGTTTGGGTCTTAGCCATTTTTAGCAAATAGAAACACAGGAGGCCCAGTTAGACGTGAATATCAGGTAAATGACAGATCTTTTTGGAGTTTAAGTATGTCACATCAACTATTTGGAACACGCTTATACTAAAAATTATTCATTCTAAATATTTGTTGGGGCATAATTATATTAAAAACCTATTTGGTGTTTACCTGAAATTCAAATTTAACTGCATACTGAAGCATGTTCTAGTAAACGGAGCTTTTGCTGTCTACTATGTTTTATATTGGGTACTGCTAAAATTGAAAAATGCAAATGCTTCTAGTGGACAATTCTTTAAAAAACATTTTAATTGACGTATAGTTGATTTAAAATGTTGTGTTATTTTCTGGTGTACAGCAGAGTAATCTAGTTATATATATTCTTTTTCATATTCTTTTCCATTAAGTTTTTTTTTTTTTAACATCTTTATTGGGGTATAATTGCTTTACAATGGTGTGTTAGTTTCTGCTTTATAACAAAGTGAATCAGTTATACATATACTTATGTTCCCATATGTCTTCCCTCTTGCATCTCCCTCCCTCCTACTCTCCCTATCCCACCCCTCCAGGCTGTCACAAAGCACCGAGCTAATATCCCTGTGCCTTGCGGCTGCTTCCCCCTAGCTATCTACCTTACTACGTTTGTTAGTGTGTATATGTCCATGACTCTCTCTCACCCTGTCAAAGCTCACCCTTCCCCCTCCCCATATCCATTAAGTTTTATTACAGGATATTGAATATACTTCCCTGTGCTATACAGTAGGACCTTGTTGTTTATCCATTCTATATATAGTAGTTTGCATCTGCTAATCCCAAACTCCCAGTCCATCCCTCCCTGTCTCAACGCCTTGGCAACTACAAGTCTGTGTCTGGGAGTGTGTTTCTGTTTCTTAGATAGGTTCATTTGTGTTATATTTTAGATTCCACATATAAGTGAAATCATATGGTATTTATCTTTCTCTTTCTGACTTACTTCATTTAGTATGATCATCTCTAGTTGTAACATGTTGCTTCAAATGACATTATTTCATTCTTTTTTATGGCTGAGTAGTATTCCTTTATATATCTGTACCACATCCTCTTTATCCATTCATCTCTGTTGATGAACATTTAGGTTGTTTCCATGTCCTGGCTATTGTAAATAGTGCTGCAATGAACATTGTGGAACATGACTCTTTCTGAATTATGGTTTTCTCTGGATAAATTCCCAGTAGTGGGATTGCTGGGTCATATGGTA
>NW_020175393.1:414052-494473 GCF_003031525.2 Neophocaena asiaeorientalis asiaeorientalis | reverse complement strand
TCTGGTCTTGCATTTAGGTCTTTAATCCATTTTGAGTTTATTTTTGGTATGATGTTAGGGAGTGTTCTTATTTCATTCTTTCACATGTAGCTGTCCAGTTTTCCCAGCACCATTTATTGAAAATGCTATCTTTTCTCCATTGTATATTCTTGCCTCCTTTATCCAAGATAAGGTGACCATATGTGCATGGGTTTATCTCTGGGCTTTCTATCCTGTTCCATTGATCTATATTTCTGTTTTTGTGCCAGTACCATACTGTCTTGATTACTGTAGCTTTGTAGTATAGTCTGAAGTCAGGGAGCCTGATTCCTCCAACTCCATTTTTCTTTCTCAAGATTGCTTTGGCTATTCAGGGTCTTTTGTGTTTCCATACAAATTGTGAAATTTTTTGATCTAGTTCTGTGAAAAATGCCATTGGTAATTTTTGAATTGAATTTTTGAATCTGTAGATTGCTTTGCGTAGTATAGTCATTTTCACAATGTTGGTTCTTCCAGTCCAAGAACATGGTATATCTCTCCATCTGTTTGTATTATCTTTAATTTCTTTCATCAGTGTCTTATAGTTTTCTGCATACAGGTCTTTTGTCTCCTTAGGTAGGTTTATTCCTAGGTATTTTATACTTTTTGTTGCAATGGTAAATGGGAGTGTTTTCTTAATTTCACTTTCAGATTTTTCATCATTAGTGTATAGGAATGCCAGAGATTTCTGTGCATTAATTTTGTATCCTGCTACTTTACCAAATTCATTGATTAGCTCTAGTAGTTTTCTGGTGGCATCTTTAGGATTATATATACTATATATAGTATCATGTCATCTGCAAAGAGTGACAGTTTTACTTCTTCTTTTCCAATTTGGATTCCTTTTATTTCTTTTTAGTCTCTGATTGCTGTGGGTAAAACTTCCAAAACTATGTTGAATAATAGTGTCAAGAGTGGGCAACCTTGACTTGTTCCTGATCTTAGTGGAAATGGTTTCAATTTTTCACCATTGATAATGATGTTGGCTGTAGGTTTGTCATATATGGCCTTGATTATGTTGAGGTAAGTTCTCTCTATGCCTATTTTCTAGAGAGTTTTTATTGTAAATCGGTGTTGAATTTTGTTGAAAGCTTTTTATGCATCTATTGAGATGATCATATGTTTTTTATCTTTCACTTTGTTAATACAGTGTATCACATTGATTGATTTGCGTATATTGAAGAATCCCACATTCCTGGGATAAACCCCACTTGATAATGGTGTATGATCCTTTTAATGTGCTGTTGGATACTGTTTGCTAGTATTTTGTTGAGGATTATTGCATCTGTGTTTATCCATGATGTTGACCTGTAGTTTTCTTTTTTTGTGACATCTTTGTCTGTTTTTGGTGTCAGGGTGATGGTGGCCTTTAGAATGAGTTTGGGAGTGTTCCTCCCTCTGTTACACTTTGGAAGAGTTTGAGAATAATAGGTGTTAGCTGTTCTCTAAATGTTTGGTACAATTTGCCTGTGAATCCATCTGGTCCTGGGCTTTTGTTTGTTGGAAGATATTTAATCACAGTTTCAATTTCAGTGCTTGTGATTGGTCTGTTTATATTTTCTATTTCTTCCTGGTTCAGTCTCAGAAGGTTGTACTTTTCTAAGAATTTGTCCATTTCTTCCAGGTTGTCCATTTTATTGGCAGATAGTTGCTTGTAGTAATCTCTTATGATCCTTTGTATTTCTGCAGTGACAGTTGTTACTTCTCCTTTTTCATTTCTAATTCTGTTGATTTGAGTCTTCCCCCTTTTTTCTTGATGTGTCTGGTTAATGGTTTATCAATTTTGTTTACCTTCTCAAATAACCAGCTTTTAGTTTTATTGAGCTTTGCTATCATTTCCTTCATTTCTTTTCATTTATTTCTGATCTGATCTTTATGATTTCTTTCCTTCTGTTAACTTTGTTTTTAATAAATGTATTTATTTATTTACTTATTTATTTTTGGTCGTGTTGGTTCTTCATTGCTGCATGCACGCTTTTTCTAGTTGCAGTGAGTGGGGGCTACTCTTCGTTGTGGTGTGTGGGCTTCTCATTGCAGTGGCTTCTCTTGTGGAGCATGGGCTCTAGGCACATGGACTTCTGTAGTTGTGGTGCACGGGCTTAGTTGCTCCACAGCATGTGGGATCTTCCCGGACCAGGGCTCGAACCCATGTCTCCTGTATTGGCAGGCAGATTCTTAACGGCTGTACCACCAGGGAAGTCCCAACTTTAGGGCTTTTTTGTTCTTCTTTCTCTAATTGGTTTAGGTGCAAGGTTAGGTTGTTTATTTGAGATTTTTCTTGTTTCTTGAGGTAGTGTTGTATTGTTATTATTGCTTTAGGTGCAAGGTTAGGTTTTTTATTCGAGGTGTTTCCTGTTTCTTAAGGTGGGCTTGTATTGCTATAAACTTCCCCCTTAGAACTGCTTTTGCTGCATCCCATAGGTTTTGAGTCATCGTGTCTCCATTGTCATTTGTTTCTAGGTATTCTTTGATTTCCTCTTTGATTTATTCAGTGATCTCTTGGTTATTTAGTAGCATATTTTTTAGCCTCCATGTGTTTGTATTTTTTACATTTTTTTCCCTATAATTGATATCTAGTCTCATAGCCTTGTGGTTTGAAAAGATACTTGACATGATTTCACTTTTCTTAAATTAACCAAGGTGTGATTTGTGATACAAGATATGATCTATCCTGGAGAATGTTCCATGAGCACTTGAGAAGAAAGTGTATTCTGTTGTTTTTGGATGGAATGTCCTATAAATATCAATTAAGTCCATCTTGTTTAATGTATCATTTAAAGCTTCTGTCTCCTTATTTATTTTCATTTTGGATGATCTGTCCATTGGTGAAAGTGGGGTGTTAAAGTCCCCTACTATATTGTGTTATTGTCGATTTCCCCTTTTATGGCTGTTAGCATTTTTCTTATGTATTGAGGTGCTCCTATGTTGGGTACATAAATATTTGTAATTGTTATATCTTCTTCTTGGATTGATCCCTTGATCATTATGTAGTGTCCTTCTTTGTCTCTTGTAATAGTCTTTATTTTAAAGTCTATTTTGTCTGATATGAAAACTGATACTCCAGCTTTCTTTTTATTTCCATTTGCATGGCATATCTTCTTCCATCACCTCACTTTCAGTCTGTATGTGTCCCTATGTCTGAAGTGGGTCTTTTGTGCACAGCATGCATATGAGTCTTTTTTTTTTTGTATCCATTCAGCCAGTCTATGTCTTTTGGTTGGAGCATATAACCCATTTACATTTAAGGTAATTATTGATATGTATGTTCCTATTACCATTTTCTTAATTTTGGGGATTTGTTATTGTAGGTCTTTTCCTTCTCTGGTGTTTCCTGCCTAAAGAACTTCCTTTAGCATTTGTTGTAAAGCTGGTTTGGTGGTGCTGAATTCTCTTAGCTCTTGCATGTCTGTAAAGGTTTTAATATCTCCATGGAATCTGAATGAGATTCTTCCTGGGTAGAGTAATCTTGTTTGTAGGTTTTTCCCTTTCATCACTTTAAATATGTCCTGCCACTGCTTTCTGGTTTGCAGGGTTTCTGCTGACAGATTAGCTGTTAACCTTATGGGGGATTCCCTTGTATGTTATTTGTTGCTTTTCCCTTGCTGTTTTTAATATTTCTTCTTTGTATATAATTTTTGATAGTTTGATTAATATGTGTCTTGGCATGTTTCTCCTTGGATTTATCCTGTATGGGACTCTCTGCACTTCCTGGACTTGATTGACTATTTCTTTTCCCATATTAGGGAAGTTTTCAAATATAATTTCTTTAAATATTTTCTCAGTCCCTTTCTTTTTCTTTTCTTCTTCTGAGACCCCTATAATTTGATTGTTGGTGCATTTAATGTTGTCCCAGAGGTCTCTGAGACTGTCCTCAATTATTTTCATTCTTTTTTCTTTTTTCTGCTCTGCGGTAGTTATTTCCACTATTTTATCTTCCAGGTCACTTTTCCATCCTTCTGCCTCAGTTATTCTGCTACTGATTCTTTCTAGAGAATTTTTAATTTCATTTAGTGTGTTGTTCATCATTGTTTGTTTGCTCTTTATTTTTCTAGGTCCTTGTTAAACGTTTCTTGTATTTTACCCATTCTATTTCCAAGATGTTGGATCATCTTTACTATCATTACACTGAATTCTTTCTCAGGTAGACTGCCTATTTCCTCTTCATTTGTTTGGTGTGGTGGATTTTTACCTTGCTCCTTAATCTGCTGCTTATTCCTCTGTCTTCTCACTTTGCTTAACTTACTGTGTTTGGGGTCTCCTTTTCACAGGCTGCTGGTTCGTAATTCCCATTGTTTTTGTTGTCTTCCCCCAGTGGGTAAGGTTGGTTCGGTTGGTTGTGTAGGCTTCCTGGTGGAGGGGACTGGTACCTGTGTTCTGGTGGATGAGGCTGGATCTTGTCTTTCTGGTGAGCAGGACTGCGTCCAGTGGTGTGTTTTGGGTTGTCTGTGAACTTAGTATGATTTTAGGAAGCCTGTCTGCTAATGGGTGGGGTTGTGTTCCTGTCTTGCTAGTTGTTTGACATGGGGTGTCTAGCACTGTAGCTTGCTGGTCATTGAGTGGAGCTGGGTCTTAGCATTGAGACGGAGATCTCTGGGAGAGCGCTCGCTGATTGATATTATGTGGGTCCAGGAGTTCTCTGGCGGTCCAGTGTCCTGAACTCATCTCTCCCACTTCAGAGACTCAGGCCTGACACCTGGCCAGAGCACCAAGACCCTATCAGCCACACGGTTGTTGGCAGGAGCCAGTTCCTCAGAAGCTGGCAGACTGAGGAGGTCAGTTCCTCACTGTTTGTTGGCCAGAAGTCTCAATCAGTTCTTTGCCATTTGAGTCTTTCCATAATGTATCTTATACATGGCAGGTAGCTTCCACATGTATATGTCTGCAGATCCTCTCCCTGGTAGGCTGCTGTCACACCAGTGTTCCCTGTCAGTCATGGAACATCCAGAAGCTGTGGAGGCACACTCAGGGAGCTAGGCGCATGCAGCAGGAGGACGAAGCAATGCTATGAACATAGGGGTGCATGTATGTTTTGAATTATAGTTTTGTCTGGATATATGCACAGGAGTGGGATTGGTGGATCACATTAGGAGAGTTCTCTTTTCTCCACACCCTCTACACCATTTGTTATTTGTAGTATTGGTCCCGTCTTTTACATGTATACATATATAATAGGTAGAGCAGTTATGATGTCTTGAATGTTTGAAAACACTTCAGCTGTGAAACATCACCTTTAGCATTACCATTCTCTGATGGACCTTCAACCATCACCCTGGTTGTCACTCTTCCTCTTTTCACATTGTTTAATCTCACATTAGAAATGGTCCCTCTCACTGCATTCCTCCAAATGCCACTGACACAACACTGTTGTATGAAGTTGACTTTTACTGGAGGTTAGAAAGTCAGTGGGGGTGGATCTACAATGTAGCACAGGATGGAAGGTACTTGACATTGGGTACAGAACATTCTGTTCTTAGAAATTTCTCTGCCACCACCAGCTGTGGGGCTTTTTCACTGGGCTCTGGCCTCCTGCCCTGTTGTAATTCCTAATGCAATACAATACCCCTTCCCCAAGACTTCTACTGGGTGCCTCTTCTCATTCTAGAACCCTGAATACCCTTCCCCCAGTGCCTTTGCTTCTCTCACCTCCTTTAGACTCTAAACTCCCAAGTGCTTATGACATTATTATGTAGATCACACAGTAGATGCTTTGTTTCATCCTCTCCCCTCCCTGGCCTTTCCCAGAGCTCTTAGATGTTCTTAGATAAAAAGTTATATTTTTAAATTTACATAGTTATGTTTTAAATTGATATTTATATTTTTCATGTATTTATATTCTGACTTTTACAACAAAGTCATTAGATTAAGCCCCTTTATTAACCTTTAATAGATTAATAGATTTTAACAGATTTAAAAATCTATTTATCTACCTATCATTGCTCTCTCTCTCTCTCTCTATATATATATATAGATATATAGATATATATAAATTTTTGTCTGAGAAAAAATTATATATGTACCACACCTTCTTTATCCATTCATCTGCTGATGGAAGTTTAGGTTGTTTCCATATCTTGACTATTATAAATAATGCTGCTATGAACATTGAGGTGCATTTATCTTTTCAAATTTTAGTGTTTTTGTTTTTTTCAGACATATATGCAGGAGTGGATTGCTGGGTTACATGGTAGTTTTATTTTTAGTTTTTTGAGAAACCTCCATACTGTTTTCTACAGTGGCTGCCCCAATTTACATTCCAACCAAGAGTGTACAAGGGTTCCATTTTCTCCACATCCTTGCCAACATTCGTTATTTGTGTTCTTTTTGATGATAACCATTCTGATAGGTGTGAGGTGATATCTCACTGTGGTTTCCATTTACTTTTCCTTGATGATTAGTGATGTTGAGCATCTTTTCATGTGCCTATTCGCCATCTACATGTTCTCTTAGAAAAAATGTTCAGTTCTTCTGACCATTTTTTGGTAACATCTTTATTGGAATATAATTGCTTTACAGTGGTGTGTTAGTTTCTGCTGTATAACAAAGTGAATCAGCTACACATATATCCCCATATCTCCTCCCTCTTGTGTCTCCCTCCCACCCTCCCTATCCCACCCCTCTAGGATTCTGCCCCTTTTTAAAATTGAATTATTTGTTTGTTTGGTTTTTTTTTATATTGAGTCTTATGAGCTGTTTATATATGTTGGATATTAACCCCTTATTGGTCATATAATTTGAAAATATTTTCTCCCATTCAGTAGGCTTTCTTTTCATTTTGTTGATGGTTTCCTTTGCTGTGCAAAAGCTTTTAAGTTTAATTAGATCCTGTTTAGTTTTGCTTTTATTTTCTTTGCTTTAGTAGATGTATCCAAAAAAATATTGCTGCAATTTATGTCAGAGTGCTCTGTCTATGTTTTCCTCTAGGAGTTTTATAGTATCTTACATTTATGTCTTTAATCCATTTTGAATTTAATTTTGTATATGTTGTGACTGTTCTAATTTCATTGTTTTACACGTAGCTGTCCAGTTTTCCCAGCACCAGTTATTGAGGAGTCTGTCTTCTCTCCACTGTACACTCTTGCCTCCTTTGTCATAGATTAATTGGCCATAAGTGGGTGGGTTTTATTTCTGGGTTCTCTATCCTACAGATAGATATATAAATTTTTGTCTTAGAAAAAATTATATCTATCTATCTAGATAAAGATATAGATATATAGATATAGATGATATAGATATAGATATAGATATACCATCTACCCAAAGAACCAGAAGAAACTATGAAAGTACTGTGCACTTTCTGTTTCACTTGAGTCAGACCAATTTTTCCTGGATAAGACTTCATCACCAGTCTTGGTGAAAGAACATTTATTTCACCTCCTTTTATGCTCTGCTTCCCCCAATCTTCCTTACCCTGACCTCACAGACCTTGTTTAAAATGAACTCTATTCCAACTCTTAAGAGTCATGATTTTGTGATTCTGCCTGAAGTGCCCTTCAAAACTTCTGTGAAGGGCCATTTTATTTTATTTTACTGTTCAGACCAGCCTCCACACCTCCCTGGTCCCCTCTGGCAATGATGTACCCGCCTCTGGTGCCCTCGTTTATTCACGAGTCTCTCTGGGAGCTTCCTGCAAGCAGTAGTTTACTTGCAATTCACCTCCCTCCATTTGCTCATGACAGTGGCTGAACACAGTAGGTGATTAATAAGTGTTTGTTGACTACACTGCTGAACTACTGCATGGCGACATCAACAGAGAGATGCCATCTCTCTCTTGCTCTCAACATCCCTCCATGGCTGCCCACTGGTGGGATCAAGCACTGTTCAGTATCACAGAAAATAGTTTGCTCTGAAAGTGAGTTGCTGTCAAGCAGTTTGATTTTCAAGAGGAGCAAGATCCTGGGGAGGCGCTACTTTCATATTTGTAAGACGCTCCCAGGTTTCCATTGGTGGTGATGAAAAGAGGGACATTTAATGCTTGTGCAGATTACATAGAATATTTGATCATAGCAACTATGTTCAGAGTCTCAGTTGCAAGCAAATGAATAGAAAGCAGTGAGCACTCTAAATCAGTGTTTGGATGAATATATTTTTATCAAAAAAATTTAGGATATTCTGACTTCTCCATGGCAGATTTATTTTTTGATACCATAATGACCCACCATCATCTTATTCACTTTAATTTCAGTGTTATTTACCTTAAGGCAGAACCAATTGCTCCTTTACCTCTGCTTTTGTTGCAATTTTGGAGTTTATTGTTAGTATCTTAAAGTAGTTCTGATCCATAAGAAAGAGAAATAATGACCTTTCAATATTAAAGGAAACTTCTTATCTATCTCTTTCTATCTTATTTTTCTCACTCTTGCCCAGAGTTTACTATCCTGGGTTTAGTGTTCATAATTTTCATGAGCGTTTTATACTAATACCACCTATAATCTATAAAATTATATGTAGCTGGTTTTGTGGTTTTTTGAATACTACACAAATCATGTTATGGTAGTTATTCTTTTATAATTTGCTATTTTCACAATATTCTACTTTTAAGAGAGAGGTAGGTTGATACATATAATTCTAGGGAATTAATTTTATTGCTTTTTACTATTTCACGAATAAATACATCAGATATATTTATCTATTCTTAAGTTGATGGGCATTTAGACTACTTTCTTCTCGTTTTCCTCTAACGTAAAACATCAATACAATATTCATGTATGTGATTTCTTGGGCCGGGTGCAGGAGCTTCTCTAGGGTATATATCTAGGGATGAGACTGCTGGTCATTGAGTGTACCCACGGTCTCCTGTTCTGAGGTATTGCCAAACTGCTTTCCAAGGTGGCCTTACTCTCCCTTTAGCTGTGTGTGATGCTACCTCTTGCTCTGCATTCTGGCAGCATCTAATGTTGCCAATTTTGTGGGGAGGATATGACATTTCATTATGGGTTTCATTTGTGCTTTCCTGATTACTAGGAAGATTGCATATCTTTTGCTGTTTTGTTTTTGTCATTTGTGTTTCTCATTTTGTGAATTTTCTCCTTCCATAATTTGCTAATTATTCCATTTCATTTTTAAAAACTTTTTCTTAAATAATTATTCCATTTCTTAAAAGCTGATTTGTGGAACCCTTAAAATATATTTTTGACTTCTGAATCCTTTTTTTTTTCGATTTTATGTACTACAAATATTTTCTCCCCATCTATGAATGAGCATAGCATTTTCCCCATCTATGGGTTAACGTAGCAGTTACCTCATTGTGCAATACTTTGTGCTTGTCTCTTTCTCTCCTGAGGCTATGAATTCAAGTGAGAGCAAGAACAGACCTTTTCATTTTTATTTCCTTAGTTCCTGGCACATAGATGATACCTAGCAAAATTGCTTGAGTTGACTTGAGAGGGCCACTTAATTTAATGTAGATGCTATTGTAAATCTGAGGTTTTTACTTAAGGCTTTCAGTTTAAAGTTGTTTCCGTCAATCTTAGTCATTTGATATATACATATATATTCATATACACAATATGTATATACATGCATACATACGTATCACTTGAAAGAGTGACACTTTTGCAACCAAATCAGATTAGGCCCTTTTCACAGCCTTTAAAATAGGGCTTCCCTACATTTCCAGACAAAGAGTTTCTCTTAGAACACTGCTAAGGTTGAGACAGGTTGATATATTCAGATGAGATTGCAATAACAGATGCATTTCTATTTCTGGTCCAGAGTTGTTGGGGAAGCGGGAGGAAGGAGGGCATAATTGTACAATGTTTTGTCGTCTTTGCAGCTCATCAATATCAGCAGCTGGCACGGGCAAGTGTTTGTCAATTAAGGTCTGTCGGCTGACCCTGACCTTGTCGTTACAATCACTGCTTTCTTGACATCTACTAGTTTGACATGTGGCACCAGGCTCTGTAGGCAGCCTGGACTTGAATGTACTGTGAGTTCTCTGGCATTACTACTGAAATTCCTTGTTATTGTCACCATGTCATACTTTTGACATCTACGATTACTATGTCCTGTCTTCGTGTTTCTTCTTTCAAATGGCAGTAGTTATGCTGTAGTTGATGTGATTGTTTACAATGTAAAGATGACAAGTGTTCAAGTTGCTGTGGATGCTCATCTTAGAATTGCTCCAGGAAAAGTTGATTTTACTGTAACTTTATATAACAAGAAGTAATTTAAGTAAATTTCGGGTTGGAGTGAGCATCATGAGTTTAAAGAATTACTTTTTATTTAAGATGTAACTAAACTTTGAAATGTATTAAACACACATTTCAAAATGCAATTTTAACTCCTTAACATATTCTTAGCTATGCATTGGGATAGCAAAATTCAGAAGCCATGGTTCTCACTCTTCCCCCTTGGTCCTTCCTTGAACTTCCCTCCTATTTCTCTTTCTCCCTCTCTCTCTCCATCCCTCCCTTTTCTCTTTCGTAACCTGGCATTCAAACATTCCTACGCTCTTCAGGTGACACTTTGCACTCCACTTATGAAGTTTCATTACTGTATTTTTTTCCAATAGTGTCCTTTGAAACTGAGATTTATCCACAGTAGTAGCTGGAGATAACGTTGTTTATGGTGCTGTACATAATTACATTTTGTGTTGGGTATGTCAGGCCTATGACGATGGAATAATAAATGGGTACAGAATGTTTCTGCAGCTTTTATTTGCAAGGAATTGCTCATGCAGTCAGGGTCACATGCAAGATGCAAGTGAAATAGGACAGGGAGAAGAGGATTTATCTATTCCACCATGAATGCATTCCAGAGTGATTTGATTGTTTTTCTATACCTTCTAGCAGGTGGATATGTGTACAGCTGCAATAGCTGGGGACATTTTTTATTTCAGCTAATAAGGAGATAAAAGTGTTCTTTGCTTGCAAATTCAGGCATTTTCTTCCTTCTAGAATTCCTCAAATTGGGAAGATTAGTGCATTTTCGTTGCCTTTTAAGCTTGTTCACCCAGGGTATCACAGCTGTAACTCTTCCCAATATATCCTGGCTATTGTAAAGGCCTTTTTATCTCAGAGTCAAGGGAGCAGTTGAATACTAAGTTTTTGTTCCAGAAATTCAGCCGTTGTGAATTTCTGTAAACTTCTGTCTTTTCTTCAGTTATATTCTGTCTGAAAGTTGTATATGTTAAGACTTGAAGGTTCTTTGAGATGATGTCAAGTTACTCTAGAAATGTGTTCTGGTTTTGTAACGAGCACTTACTTTTTGCAAGATCCAATAAGCATGGATAGGTCTGATTTCAAATCCACTGCACTTATCCTGTAGATGGCTTTTCACCAGGAATTGCATCCATGGGAGACTTTTCACCTTTAGTAAATCCCAGGCTCCAAATGGGAGTTCCTTAAATGGATAACTGAGGGACATGGCCAGGTTAACTGAGAGTACATCTCCATCCAACTCCTTTCTCTGTAGTCCAATCTTTTCATTTCCAGCTGGCCACTGTCACGAGTTGCACCTCTGAGAGGCATCTCTCTGAGAAGTATTTTAGGATAAAATGGTTAAGATCACAGTTCCATGGAGTCAGAAAGACCTGGATTTAAGTTCTAAATCTGTCATTTTCTTGATGTAGGTCCTTGTGAGAGGTAATCTAACCATTAAAAAAAAATTATTAGGACTTTATTTTTTAGAACAGTTTAAGGCTCACAGCAAAACTGGAGGTCAGGTATAGAGCTTTCCCATATACCCTCTGCCTCCCCACATCCATAGCCTCTCCCATTACTAACATCCTCACCAGAGTGGCACATTTGTTGTGATAGATGAACCTATATAGACACATCATAATAACCCAAAGTCCATAGTTTTGTGACCATACAGTCTTTCACAGTGTTCCCTTGTTATTCTTTTAATGTCCATAGCATCTGTAGTGATGTCGCCTTATAACCATATCCCAGATTAAAATATAGAATCTCACCAGAATCCCAGAAGCCCCTCATCCTCCCTTCCTTCGAAGAGGTCATTGTATATAGAGCTGACTACCAGAGTTTGTCCTCCTATAAGCATCTATTCATACTCATTTTCTTACTCAGGTCCAAAACTTTGGAGTGACCATTGACTACTCTCTGTCATACCTCATATCCAGTCCATTAGCCTCATCATAGATCTACTCTGAAAATATATTGACTCTCCTCAGTTCTCACTTCCTCCACAGCTATTGCCCTGGTCCCAAACTCATGCTTTCTTGTCTATACAAAATTAGAGCCTCCAATCTGCCCTCCTTTCTTCTCCCTTGTCCCCCTGTAGTCTATTGTCTTCTTCTTTTTTTTTTTTTTTGCTGTACACGGGCCTCTCACTGTTGTGGCCTCTCCCATTGCGGAGCACAGGCTCCGGACACGCAAGCCCAGTGGCCCCTGTATTCTAGTTTTAAGTGTAAATTTTTATTCTCTTGCAAAGTTTTAGATCCCCCCACCCCTGTTCTTTCCTAGGATATCTTGTCATAACAAATCAGTTTAAATAAGCCAGTATGATCAGCATCTACTGCCAAATAACTGTCTGTACCTTCAAAATAAGTAAGTAATGACAGTTCAATTGTATTTTTGTTTCTGGCTAACAAAAGCACATTGATAGCTGATATTTCTGATTTGTTAGAACTAAAATATGCATATTAAAACAAAAACGTTTTAATAGATATATTCTTTTCAAACTTTTAACCTTTTTATTTTAAAAATATCAAAGCTACAGAAAAATTCCAAGAAAACTACAGTTAATACCAAATACCCTTCACCTATATGCATCCATTATTTAACATTTTTGCCACATTTGCTTTATATCTCTATCTATGTATCTATTTATGTATCTATGTATCTATCTATGTATCTACCTATCTATGTATCTATCTGTCTATCATTGTCATCAACATTTATAATATTCTTCTTCATTTTTGTTGAACCAGTTGAGAGTAAGATATGGACATCGCAATATTTTATCCCTAAATACTTCTACATGGATCTTCTAAGTATAAGAAAATTTTCCTATATAACCCATTACAGTTATCAAATTTAGGAAATTTAGCATAGATACAATACTGTTTATGAACATATATTTTATATTAATTTCCACAGCTAGTACCCTCATCCCAAATCATTCTTTCTTGCCCAGATTAGTGCAAAATTAGTGCACTGTCCTTTATAACAGTTTTTATAACACTGTTTTTTTTCAATCCAGAATGTAAGCCGGAGTCATGTACAATATTTAGATGTATGCCTTTTTGGTTTCCTTTATATAGGACATTTTCTCAGCTTTTCTTTGTCTTTTCTGACATTGACATTTTGAAGACTGAAGATATTTATTTTGTAGTCCTTTTTAAAAATTTTTTTGGTACGCGGGCCTCTCACTGTTGTGGTCTCTCCAATTGTGGAGCACAGGCTCCAGACGCGCAGGCTCAGCGGCCACGGCTCACAGACCCAGCCGCTCCGCTGCATGTGGGATCTTCCCAGACCGGGGCACGAACCTGTGTCCCCTGCATTGGCAGGAGGACTCTCAACCACTGTGCCACCAGGTAAGCCCTGTAGTCCTTTTTTTTTTTTTTTTAAAATATTTATACAGCAAGTTCTTATTAGTTACCCATTTTATACATATTAGTGTATATATGTCAATCCCAATTTCCCAATTCATCCCACCACCCCCACCACCCCCACTGCTTTCCCCTCCTGGTGTCCATATATTTGTTCTCTACATCTGTGTCTGCCTTGCACACTGGTTCATCTGTACCATTGTTCTAGATTCCACATGTATGCATTAATATACGATATTTGTTTTTCTCTTTCTGACTTACTTCACTCTGTATGACAGTCTCTGGGTCCATCCACGTCTCTACAAATGACCCAGTTTCATTCTTTTTCATGGCTGAATAATATTCCATTGTATATATGTACCACATCTTCTTTATCCATTCGTCTGTCGATGGGCGTTTAGGTTGCTTCCATGACCAGGCTATTGTAAATAGTGCTGTAATGAACATTGGGGTGCATGTGTCTTTTTGAGTTATGGTTTCCTCTGGGTATACGCCCAGTAGTGGGATTGCTGGCTCATATGGTAATTCCATTTTTAGTTTTTTAAGGAACCTCCATATTGTTCACCATAGTGGCTGTATCAATTTACATTCCTGCCAACAGTACAAGAGGGGTCCCTTTCCTCCACACCCCCTCCAGCATTTGTTGTTTGTAGATTTTCTGATAATGCCCATTCTAACTGGTGTGAGGTGATACCACTTTGTAGTTTTGAGTTTCATTTCTCCAAAATTAGTGACATTGAGCAGGTTTTACATGTGCCTCTTGACAATCTGTATGTCTTCTTTGGAGAAATGTCTATGTAGGTCATCTGCTCATTTTTTGATTGGGTTTTTTTTTTTTTAATATTGAGCTGCATGAGCTGTTTATATATTTTGGAGATTAAGCCTTTGTCTGTTGATTCGTTTGCAAACATTTTCTCCCATTCTGAGGGTTGTCTTTTCATCTTGCTTATAGTTTCCTTTGCTGTGCAAAAGCTTTTCAGTTTCATTAAGTCCCATTTGTTTACTTTTGTTTTTATTTCCATTACTCTAGGAAGTGGGACAAAAAAGATCTTGTTGTGATTTATGTCAAAGAGTGTTCTTCCTATGTTTTCCTCTAAAAGTTTTATAGTGTCCTATATAGTGTCCTATATAGTGACTATAATGTTTATAATCTAACATTTAGGTCTTTAATCCATTTGGAGTTTATTTTTGTGTATGGTGTTAGGGAGTGTCCTAATTTCATTTATTTACATGTAGATGTTCAGTTTTCCCAACACCACTTATTGAAGAGACTGTCTTTTCTTCATTGTATATCCTTGTCTCCTTTGTCATAGATTAGTTGACCATAAGTGCGTGGGTTTAACTCGGGGCTTTGTATCCTGTTCCATTGATCTGTATTTCTGTTTTTGTGCCAGTACCATATTGTCTTGATTACTGTAGCTTTGTAATATAGTCTGTAGTCAGGGAGTCTGATTCCTCCAGCTCTGTTTTTTCTTCTCTCAAGATTGCTTTGGGGGGCTTCCCTGGTGGCACGGTGGTTGAGAGTCTGCCTGCCAATGCATGGGACACGGGTTCAAGCCCTGGTCTGGGAAGATCCCACATGCTGCGGAGCAACTAGCCCTGTGAGCCACAATTACTGAGCCTGCGCATCTGGAGCCTGTGTTCCACAAGAGAAGCCATGATAGTGAGAGGCCCACGCACTGCGATGAGGAGTGGTCCCCACTTGCCGCAACTAGAGAAAGCCCTTGCACAGAAACAAAGAGCCAACACAGCCATAAATAAATAAATAAATAAAATAAATTAAAAAAAAAAGATTGCTTTGGCTATTCGGGGTCTTTTATGTCTCCATACAAATTTAAAAATTTTTTGTCCTAGCTCTGTAAAACAATGCCATTGGTAATTTGATAGGGATTGCATTGAATCTGTAGATTGCTTTGGGTAATATAGTCATTTTCGCAATACTGATTCTTCCAATCCAAGAACATGTTATATCTCTCCATCTGTTTGTGTCATCTTTCATTTCTTTCATCAATGTCTTATAGTTTTCTGAGTTCAGGTCTTTTACCTCCTTAGGTAGGTTTATTCCTAGGTATTTTATTCTTTTGTTGCAATGGTGAATGGGGTTGTTTCCTTAATTTGTCTTTCTGATCTTTTGTTGTTAGTGTATAGGAATGCAAGAGATTTCTGTGCATTACTTTTGTATCCTGCTGTTTACCAAATTCATTGATTAGTTCTAGTGGTTGTCTGGTGGCATCTTCAGGATTATCTATGCATAGTATCATGTTATCTGCAAAGAGTGACAGTTTTACTTCTTCTTTTCCAATTTGCATTTTTAAAATTTCTTTTCTTTCTCTGATTGCCGTGGCTAGGACTTCCAAAACTATGTTAAATAATAGTGGCAAGAGTGGACATTCTTGTCTTTTTCCTGATCTTAGAGGAAACGCTTTCAGTTTTTCACCATTGAGAATGATGCTTGCTGTGGGTTTGTTGTATATGGCCTTTATTATGTTGAGGTAGGTTCCCTCTATGCCCACTTTCTGGAGGGTTTTTATCATAAGTGAGTGTTGAATTTTGTCAGAAGCTTTTTCTGCATCTATTGAGATGATCATATGGTTTTTATCCTACAGTTTGTTAATATGGTGTATCATATTGATTGATTTGCATATATTGAAGAAGACTTGCATCCCTACCTGGGATAAATCCCACTTGATCATGTTGTATCATCCTTTTAATGTGTTGTTGGATTCTATTTGCTAGTATTTTGTTGAGGAATTTTGCATCTCTATTCATGAGTGATATTGGTCTGTAATTTTCTTTTCTTGTAGTATCTTTGTCTGGTTTGGGTATCAGGGTGATGGTGGCCTCACCTAACTCCTTCCTCTGCAGTTTTTTGGAAGAGTTTGAGAAAGATAGGTGTTACCTCTTCTCTAAATGTTTGGTAGAATTTACCTGTGAAGCCATCTGGGCCTAGAATTTTGTTTGTTGGAATATTTTTAATCACAGTTTCAATTTCATTACTTGTGATTGGTCTGTTCATATTTTCTATTTCTTGCTGGTTCAGTCTTGGAAGCTTATACCTTTCTAAGAATTTGTCCATTTCTTCCAGGTTGTCCATTTTATTGGCATAGAGTTGCTTGTAGTAGTCTCTTAGAATGCTTTGTATTTCTGTAGTGTCCATTGTAATTTCTCTTTTTTCATTTCTAATTTTATTGATTTGAATCCTCTCCCTCTCTTTCTTGATGAGTCTGGCTAAAGGTTTATCAATTTTGTTTATCTTCTCAAACAACCAGCTTTTAGTTTTATTGATCTTTGCTATTGTTTTCTTTGTTTCTATTTCATTTATTTCTGATCTAATCTTTATGATTTCTTTCCTTCTACTAACTTTGCGTTTTGTTTGTTCTTCTTTCTCTAGTTCCTTTAGGTGTAAGGTTACATTGTTTATTTGAGATGTTTCTTGTTTCTTGAAGTAGGATTGTATTGCTATAAACTTCCCTCTTAGAACTGCTTTTGCTATATCCCATAGGTTTTGGGTCATTGTGTTTTCATTGTCATTTGTCTCTAGGTATTTTTTGATTTCCTCTTTGATTTCTTCAGTGATCTCTCAGTTATTTAGTAACATATTGTTTAGTTTCTTTGTGTTTGTGATTTTTTACGTTTTTTCCCCTGTAATTTATTTCTAATCTCATAGCGTTGTGGTCAGAAAAGATGCTGGATATGATTTTGATTTTCTTAAACTTACCAAGGCTTGATCTGTGACCCAAGGTGTGATCTATCCTGGAGAATGTTCTGTGTGCACTTCAGAAGAAAGTGTAATCTGATGTTTTCGGTTGGAATGTCCTGTAAATATCAATTAAATCTATCTGGTCTATTGTATCATTTAAAACTTTTGTTTCCTTATTAATTTTCTGTCTGGATGATCTGTCCTTTGGTGTAAGTGAGGTGTTAAAGTCCCCCACTATTACTGTGTTACTGTTGATTTCCTCTTTCATGGCTGTTAGCATTTGCCTCACGTATTGAGGTGCTCCTATGTTGGATGCCTATATATTTACAATTGTTATATCTTCTTCTGGATTGATCCCTTGATCATTATATAGTGTCCTTCTTTGTCTTTTGTAATAGTCTTTATTTTAAAGTCTACTTTGTCTGATATGAGAATTGCTACTGCAGCTTTCTTTTGATTTCCATTTGCATGGCATATCTTATTCCATCCCCTCACTCTCAGTATGTATGTGTCCCTATGTCTGAAGTAGGTCTCTTGTAGACAGCATATATATGGTCTTGTTTTTGTATCCATCAGCCAGTCTGAGTCTTTTGGTTGGAGCAAATAATCCATTCACATTTAAGGTAATTGTCAATATGTATATTCCTATTGCCATTTTCTTAATTGTTTTGGGTTTGTTTTTGTGGATCTTTTTCTTCCCTTGTGTTTCCCACTTAGAGAAGTTCCTTTAGCATTTGTTGTAGAGCTGGTTTGGTGGTACTGAATTCTCTTAAATTTTGCTTATCTGTAAAGCTTTTGATTTCTCTGTTGAATCTGAATGATATCCTTGCCAGGTAGAGTAATGTTGGTTGTAGTTTCTTCCCTTTCATCACTTTTAATATATCATGCAACTCCCTTCTGGCTTGTAGAGGTTCTGCTGAGAAGTCAGCTGTTAACCTTATGGGAGTTCCCTTGTATATGTCATTTTCCCCTTGTTTCTTTTAATAATTTTTCTTTGTCTTTAATTCTTGTCAATTTGATTACTCTGTGTTTCTGCATGCTTCTCCTTGGGTTTATCCTGCCTGGGACTCTATGCTTCCTGGACTTGGGTGGCGATTTCCTTTCCCATATTAGGGAAGTTTTTGACTATAATCTCTTCAAACATTTTCTCAGGTCCTTTCTCTCTCTCTTCTCCTTCTGGGACCCCTGTAATGCGAATGTTGTTACATTTAATGTTGTCCCAGAGGTCTCTTAGTCTGTCTTCATTTCTTTTCATTCTTTTTTCTTTATTCTGTTCTGCAGCAGTGATTTCCACCATTCTGTATTCCAGGTAATTTATCCGTTCTTCTGCCTCTGTTATTCTGCTATTGATTCCTTCTAGTGTATTTTTCATTTCAGTTATTGTATTGTTCATCTCTGTTTGTTCTTTAATTCTTGTAGGTGTCTGTTAAAATTTTCTTGCATCTTCTCGATCTTTGCTTCCATTCTTTTTCCAAGGTCCTGGATCAACTTCACTATCATTATTTTGAATTTATTTTCTGGAAGGTTGCCTATCTCCACTTCATTTTGTTGGTTTCTGGGGTTTCATCTTGTTTCTTTATCTGGTACATAGTCCTCTGACTTTTCATTTTGTGTATCTTTATCTGAATGTGGTTTTTGTTCCACAGGCTGAAAGACTGTAGTTCTTGCTTCTATTTTGTAGTCCTTTAATTTAGGTGTTTTTTGCTTGTTTCTTCATGATGAGATTCAGGTTATTATTTTTGTGTAGAATGAAAGACAAGTGATGTATTCTGTTATATCACATGAGAAAGCACATGATTTCAGTTTGTTAATTTATTGTTGATGTTCACATTGGTTACTTACATAAGTTGGTGTCGACCATAGTCATCTACTGTAAAGGTATCCTTTCCCTTTGCAATTAATAAGTAATATATGAGGAGATACTTTGAGACTATATATCCTGTTTCTGAACTTTTACCCGATGGCTTTAGGCTTCATTAGGATTCACTTTTTTCTATTTCTTATATTGCTTCTGCTATTAGTTGGCACTTTCCTGCTAGGAAGACCTTTCTCTCTACCCCATCTATTTATGTTCTATATGTAATTTTTAGTATTGTTACCGACCAGGGTTCTTGACCTCCTTAATCATTAGAAATTGATCAGAGGCCAGACAAGAAATTCAAGCAAGGCTTTATTGGTGCCCCTGCTGCAGCAGAGGGAGTGAGGACAAGAAACAGTTTCCCTTGCTCGTTCCCTGAGGGGGGGCGAGCTGGTTCCTTATATGGCATGAGGGTAGAGGTGTGTCCAGTGGTTGGGCTGGACGAGTAGCTTAGGTGGTTTGCCCACCCCTTTGGTAGTGTTGTGTGCAGGGGGGCATGCGCAGTACCCTGCTTTTGCTCCCAGCTCTTCAGAAGTAACATTTGGGTTGTTTTGGTCTTTTTGTATCTTATTGTCCATAATTTGCCCCATCTGTGCATGCATGCAGCTATTTTTAGTCCCTTATAGTTTCTTTGTATTTTGTTCCTCAAGGAGGCATCTGTCCAGGTGCAAGCACTGCAGTAAAGGGTCCCAGGTCCCAGGTCCCAGTCTGTCTAAGTATCATCTTGTACTTCTCTTGACTCAACTTTGGAATCAGTCATTTCTTCAACCCTTGTCCATTTTAGGGGGGAGTGCCATATAGGAATCAAGATTTGGTGCCCAATATGCTCATTGTTTCTGGGGTATCATTGCCTCTAGGTCCTTTCAGCAGACAAAACTAGGATAAACCAATATTTTTCTTGTCACCTCTAACATCCAACAGATTGGGGTTCTTCTTTATCTTCTGCCTTCATATTTGTATCTCTTTTCTCCCACAGTAAAGTTTCTACAACTGCACATAACAGTATGCATTAACCTTACACATATAATATTGAGAAAAACAAGCCAGACTTAAAAGAGTTCATACCATATGAGTCCATTTATATGCAGTTTAAAAAAAAAGTGGGGGGGACACCAATCCATGCTGTGAGAAGTTAGGTAGCAATTACCCTTGGCAGACTGGGGTGTTGGTAGTGACTGGAAGGGAGGATGAGGGCTTCTGGGGGTGCTGATGAGGTTCTGTTTCTTGATCTGAGAGATGGTTGTAAGGGTATATTTGATTTTATAAATACTTTCAGTTGTACACTGATGTTTCATGCATTTTTTTTGGTGTATATATATTATACCTCAAAAGTTACTTGGATTAATTTCTTTTGCTTTCCTTTGTGTGATTATGTTGTCACGTCTATATCTGACTATGTTAATTTGTTTCTTTTTATAGGCACTTGTAGGATTCCCCCCATTATTGTTGATTTAATTTTATCTTTTTGAATATGTAAAAGACTAGGGTTATATCAACGGTCAAAACTATACAAAAAAAAGTGTCCTGGAGAAGTAGACTCCCTTCAGTATCATCCTGCTTTTCCAACCCCCTCCTGACTGCAAGTCACCAACTTATTCATTTCTGACTTATCATCTCCTATTATTTATTCCTAATACAGCCAGAATGACCCTTCCAAAGTATAACAAGATCATGTTACTGCTTTGTTCCAAATATTCCAAGAGTTTCCTGTCTCACTCAGGATAAAAACCCAAGTCCTCACAGCAGCGGAAAAGCCTTTGCATCTGACCCCTGTTCTCAAGCCTCTTCTTGCCTCATCTCCAGGGGCTCTTCCCCAAGATGACTCATCTTCAGCCACCCCAGCTTCTGTTCCTCAAACATGTCAGATCTTCTCCCCTCTTTGGTTCTTTACTTTTGCAGTCCCTTCTTCCTGTGGTGTTTTCTCCAGGTATCGCATGGTTCATTTCCTCACTTCCTTCAAGTTTCTTCTTAAAAGTCACCCTCAAGGAAGGCTTCCTGTTCCCTTTATTTAAATATATTATACTCCCATCTCCACTCCATGACACTCTCTATCCAGCTTCTACGGTTATCTTTTTCTCAGCATTATCACATTCTAGTACATAACTTGTTTTCTTTTATATTGTCTGTCTCTCTCCTGTAAAATAGAGGCTCCAAGAGGGCAGGGAGTTTTGTGTGTTTAGTCCACTGCTGTGTCTCCAGGACCTAGAATAATACACAACTCATGCTCAGATTAACATTTATTGAACAAAAAATGAATGCACACAGTTGAGGAGATAACAGTAGGGAAAGGCCTTTGAAAATTCCATACCAATATGTCACCAAAGCCAAAATGACATATTTTAACAGCAACTCTTCTGTAGCTGTGAGGGTGGAGGGTGGGGCGGGGGTGTTACAAAATCTGCCTCACGGACATACACTGCTGAGGATGTGGAAGTTTCAAATTGATAACAATAAGCTTTGCGGTTTAGATTGTTTATCAATGAATAAGAATGAACCTAATGACTCAATTGAGGTGGATATTTCATGGAGGGAAAGTGTTTCAAGAAAAGGAAGGGGAAAAAAGAAATGGAAAATAAAGGAAATGAGGGAGAAAAAAATACGGGCAAAGGGAAAATGAATACAATTAAAATAGCCAAGGAATTTCAGGTAAGTAAGAACACCCTTGAAAGCTCTTTGTGGCTTCACCTGAGTGCTCCTGCTTATGCACCGTGGGGCACATACTCTTAGAAGTATGCGTCAGTGAAAGGAAAAGAAGGCAAGCTCTCAACCCATGTGGACACATTTCTTGGGAGAATACTACTTTGCTTAAATCAGAGAAAGCAGATTTAGCCTGGGCAATGCTGCCATTTATTGAACTGATTAAGAAAATTTTAAAAAGCATAGGATATATTCAGATGCTTGTGAAGGAAATTCCTGTTTTGGACTCTTCTATTTTCCCTTGAGATCCTTACCCTTTGCCAGAAGGCCTGTCTTTCTGAAGATCCTGAAGCACTGCGTAGGGAATGTGTCCAATGGGAAAACACCTGGGGGGAGAGGGGAAGGCCAAGCTTACTCTGTATTGAACTTAACTTCTTGAGCTGAGCAGCTGTGTTTGGGAGTCTTCAGAAAGGACCCTGGAGATATTTTCCCATTTACTCTTGTTCCGAAGAAGAAATGTGCATCTTCTTACGCTAATGTGTTTTCCAAATGTCAGACATTTAGTTGAAACCAGGTGGTTTTAGAATTAAGGTACAAGAGTTTGTCTTTTCTGAAGAAAATCCCAGGAAAAGAGAAACTTGTGTGAGGTCTCTGAGGTATCCAACTCCCTGAAGACATCAAAGGTCTGATGCTGGAGGTTCAGGGAAGGAAAAGGTGTGAATATAACCTAAGTGGGAGATCTGAGGGACTGGCAAGGCACACAAGTGTAGGAATGGCAAAGTATAGATTTATTTTACCCTTCATTGCTTCCATGGGCTTCTGTGGCAAATGAGACAATGTCCAAGCCAGAGTTGGAAGAGGCCAGAGAACATGACCAACCATAAAGCCTGGGTTGTGTCTTAACCTTATACATGAATGTAAATGCTCCTTATCCATCCCCACCATCTCTCTAGCCCATTCTTTAAATTACAGGGACATCAAAGAATGTCTCCAGAAGCACATCTGTCTCTTGAATGTTAGGGCAAACTGGCTTCTCAGCTTTGGTGAGTATTGTTTACCAATCCCCATGAAGCTCAAAAAACACTGCATCATAAAAATCAGCCATGCATGGTGCTTGAGTAGCTTGAGTTATACCTATTGCTGTGGTCTCAGAATGGGTAACACATCTCAGCGGTTGTGCCAGGCAACCTGTTAGTGATCCTGGCAGTGAGGTGGCTGGAAGAAAGACCTTGGTCCTTGTCTTCCTTGAAGAAAGAATTCAGCAAAGAGACCAAGATAGTGAAACAGATAAAGCATTTATTAGAAGCAAAGTACATGTGGGAAAGCACACGGGTAAACTCAGAGTGAGTTGCATGCAATAGGGGCAGCTTAGGTTGCTTATATGGGGTTAGTTTCCAGGTTGTCTCTGGTCAGTCATCTTGCTTGTGCCCATGTTCAGTCTGAGTCAGGGTCCTTCCTGGTTGGTACACGCATCTCTCAGCCAAGATGGATTCCAGCATGAAGGTTTCTGGGAGCTTGGCAGGACGTATTGTGGGCTGGCGGCTCTTCCCTCCTTTGGTGCCTCCCTAGACTGAGGACCTTCTCTGTGCATGTTCCAGGCTGGGAAATCCCCTTGACCACAAGAATGAGGAAATTGTGGTCTCTTTGTCTTCTACTCAGTCAGAGCCTGATGCTCCTGCTAGTATCTTATCTTGAAGTCTCAGCAGGAGACTGGTTGCAGCTGCTCAGCCTGGGGCCCATCTATCTCCTACATCATTAGGGCATGGGGAGAAACTATTAATCTGAATTAATTTTTGTTTTCACTATTTTGATTGCCATTTAGGTTCAAGATTTACATTGTACGTTTGTGCAGGAGTACATGCACAAGATAATGAATAAATAAGTAAATAAACAAAAAAATAAATATTCATATAATGGATGCATGTGTACAGATTATTTTACTGATGGGTGCATACTCCAGGAATCTTGGAGATCACTGCATGCCCTTTTTTTTTTTTTTTTTTTTTTTTTGCTGTACGTGGGTCTGTCACTGTTGTGGCCTCTCCCGTTGTGGAGCACAGGCTCCGGACGTGCAGGCTCAGCGGCCATGGCTCACGGGCGCAGCCGCTCCGCGGCATGTGGGATCTTCCCGGACCGGGGCACGAACCCGTGTCCCCTGAATCAGCAGGCGGACTCTCAACCACTGCACCACCGGGGAAGCCCCGCTGCATGCACTTTGATATCCCCACCTCAATCTAAACAATCTTTATGTGCTAACGCGTGAGACTGACACTTAAGTGTTTGTGTCCTGTATACTCAACATGATAGAGGATGCTGACCCACTGGAAGGGATTTTCTTTGTCTTTTTAAATGGATATGCTCATTCTTATGCTGTAGATGATAACTCAATACACTTTCCTAATTTTTTTTTTAAATTAAGCGTTTTTTCCCCAAATTAAAACTTTGTTTTTTGAGGCCAATAGCAAAGAATTTGAACTGTTTCTAGTGGAACATTAAAAAAAAAATTTTAGACAAAATTCTGGTGGATTTTTAAGAAAAGATTGTTTCCATAGCAAAAGTATAACATAAGCATCTTTCTTTTCAAAGACACCTGGTTTTCTCTGAGAGTTTTAGTTAAATTAGAAACAAATCGACTTCTTAGGATTTAAAAGATATATGTGAATTTTCAGAGGTTCTCTACACTTGTAGCTGTGCTGAGTTACATTACTTTAATGATTAAAAAGAGAAGTCCTTTTATGATAATAGTATTTCAACAAGGCTGAAATACCTATTTTTCAGGATATAAATGCTATTGGGAATTACCTTAGCTGAGCTCGAATTGTGGGCTGCTTGACATTTTATATTACCTGAATAAACTTTTATCCCAAGATCACAAGATAATTTTCCTTTCAGGATTCAAAACCGTACTTCTCTTAATAGAGTGGAGAATGTGATTGAAAATACATTTTTGTTCTGAGGAATGACAGGTGAGCTGAAAGGTCTAGATTTCGGGACATTTCTAATTCTGACGGACGGAATGCTCACGCAACAGCTCAAAGTCTGAAACTGTCCCTCCCACAGAATTCTCCTACCTGACTGTCTGAGTCTTTCAGGAACCAGAATCAGAATCCCACTGAAACACCATCTCAAAAAAACAAAATGAAAGGCCAGGTCCCATTACACCAAATATCCTTGAAGAATTTGCTAAACCCTGAATTAAGTCCAAATATTGAGTTTATTTTTTAAACTAAAATCTATATTGAACAAAGATATTTTTAAAGGATTTCTTTTGAACTGCTGCCAAACTTGAATATTTCAAAAACTACAGGACTTTTACCAAACAAGGCCATCAATATATCCTCTGAATGAAATTGGACTTGATCCAGTGCCTTGGTGGTATGTCCCTGGATTGAACCTGCTCACCCTCCCACACCTCTGCAACAAATTTCCCATGAATCCTTATGGATACTACCTCCCCGCCTCTTAAATAACCTTGTCTCTAATTTGGAAACATCATTCCTAGAGAGATGAAAGTGGATAATCTATCAGGTTTTGTTTCCTGATTCTTGATTTCTTTTCTTGTGCAGTTGCACATTTAAAGTAGGAAGAAACATGGGGCTTCCCTGGTGGCGCAGCGGTTGAGAGTCCGCCTGCCGATGCAGGGGACAGGGGTTCGTGCCCTGGTCTGGGAAGATCCCACATGCCGCGGAGTGGCTGGGCCCGTGAGCCATGGCCGCTGAGCCTGCACGTCCGGAGCCTGTGCTCGGCAACGGGAGAGGCCACAACAGTGAGAGGCCCGTGTACCGCAAAAAAAAAAAAGAAGTAGGAAGAAACATAAGCAGCGGGACTCAGACTTCATCTCCCCATCATCAGAGGGACTCTGATCCCTGAGGGATTTATGTTTTCTTCTCAACTCTTCATCAGTAATAATCCTCCTACCATGTCTCCTTTGGCAGAAAAGGCTCAGACGGCTGTATAAAGCGCACCAGCTATCTTATAAGGATGTCTCGAGATACAGACGTTATGCACAAGAATTATGTTGAAGATGCCTATTCTCTGTTGGAATCCACTAGAATTACAGATAACTCTAACCCTCTCAGCAAGATACTCCCACTCTGTCATCAGTTGGCATGTCTGACAGCCTTATTCTAAGTTGTTCACTTTAGTTGGTTTTAATTTTCACCTTCTGTCCAGAGCAACTTTCTTTGACAGTTAGAATCTTCATCCTTCTGACTCCAAGGTAATCATTTTAGCCCTCTCACTCTGAGGTTGGTGTGGGTAACATCCTTCACAATGGAAGGAGCACAAGTAGTGTGCAGGGCATTCTATCTGTGCTAAGTAGAGTGTGTGTGTGTGTGTGTGTGTGTGTGTGTGTGTAAGACAGAGAGAGAGAGAGAAGCGCCCCCCCACCTACACACACACAAGACAGGACCGCAGATTTTAACATGCATGACTTTAAAATTCTCCAGCAATCCTGAGTTGCTAAGTCATGGAGTCATGAAGGGATCTGCAGCTTTGCTAAGCATGAACTTGAATCCCATCTACTTGAAGTTAAGGTGGGGGAGCAAGTCACTTAGCTAATATTTAAGCCAACTGTACAGACCAAAATACAACACTATTGCAATCATGTTGTTGTTGGGGAAACACTGTAAAGCAGGTTTGTCACCCTCTACACTATGGATATTTTGGGTCAAACAGATCATCGTTGTGGAGGGTGACCTGTGCATGGTAGGATGTTTAGAAACATTCTTAGCCTCTACCTACTAGACACCAGTAGGAAACCTCTCTCCATGTTTGTGACAACCAAAAGCGTCTCCAGCCATGTTCTTGGGGGAGTAAAATAGTCTGGGTTGAGAACCCCTTCTGGATTGATAAGTGATACTTAAGTCACTGGAATTTTATTAAAACTTTTATTTTTTAAGGACATTTATTAAATATGGAAAATGAAATACTCTAAAATCTACGTTTCTTTTAAGGAAGATATCTGATAGACAGGAGGCCTCTAAAATCTTATTCACTGAAGTTTGAACTAATATCTTCTTTTTCTGTTGAATATCAATGTCTCCAATATAGGCATTGTTCTTTGATGTTGTTTGAGAGAAAATATTTATCAATTGAAGATAAGATGAAATGGAGAGTGGGGAAGATTTTATTCATAGAATCTGTTTGGGAGACTATATGGATTGCCTTGTCAATAAGATAGGAGTAAGGATGTGTTTTCAAGACCCTTGGGAAGAAAAATCAGTAAGTTCCAAATAAATGCTAGTTAAAAAAATTTATTTTATTTTATATTGGAGTGTAGTTGATTTACAATGTTTTGTTAGCTTCAAGTGTACAGCAAAGTGATTCAGTTATACATATATATATACATGTATACATTCTTTTTCAGATTCTTTTTCCATATAGATTATTACAGAATATTGAGTAGAATTCCCGGTGCTCTACAGTACGTTATGCTAGTTTTTATTACACCAGTGAAATCTAACCATCCCCTGACTGCGGTGTGAACAAGCAAAAACTTGACCCTTATAGTCTGGGAACAACCCATGTGCTCAGCCACTGCTCTGAGGATCAACTCTGGCGATCCTTCTAAATCCTGGGTCTCCAGCTACAGATTTCTTTTAATTAAACTCATACCAGTTGTTGGAAAACTGGTAGACATTCAGCACATTCAAAAATTCTTATTTTACTGTCTCACTTTTCTGTACTAACGAGTTTTATGATTTCTACTTTTAATTCTTGTTTTCAGTCTTTCTGTTTTCTGCAAAACTGGCACTAAACTGAGCTTGTGTTTCTGAATACTAATCCATGAAGATGGTTTTCAAAAGGGAAATGGCAGCTAAAGGAAATGGCACTGATAATTTGTCAATCTGGATACTTTTTACAGCATGACTTGACTAGGATCTGGAATTAAATGCCCACAAGAGAGGATTAAAAATAGAAAGGGTTTCAGTTTCAGAAAGCGAATTCTTGAAGTGTCTTTCCTGTCCTCTTCATTCAAGTAATCACACACCCTGGCACCACCATTTCTGCAAATGGTGCAGAGTGTCCTCTGGGGTTTCCAGATTGAAATGGAACCCAAGTGCTGAATTCTTTTGGCTGGATTTTTTCTACAGACCGGTGAGTTGCCATTTCAATGAAAATTATAACATACTGGTCCAGCACGAGCATTGACTATGTCTTCATTTGGAAACAAGAACTGGAAAGCTTTGTCCTCTTTGTATATCTTGGTACACGTTTGATTCTTTTCAAAGTGGTTCCTACGCATATATACACTACCAAATGTAAAATAGATAGCTAGTGGGAAGCAGCTGCATAGCACAGGGAGATCAGCTCGGTGCTTTGTGACCACCTAGAGGGGTGGGATAGGGACGGTGGAAGGGAGACGCAAGAGGGAAGAGATATGAGGATATATGTATATGTATAGCTGATTCACTTTATTATAAAGCAGAAACTAACACACCATTGTAAAGCAATTATACTCCATAAGGATGTTAAAAAAAAAAAGGGGTCCCTACGGAATGTTTTATTTGGTCTTGTTTTACTTATATGTAGGCAAGGAGGGACAAAAAATCAGGCAGGTTTTTCAGAACTTATTTCTTTTTTGATCATATTTTCCCAAAGTATATTTAAATATAATGACATTGTATCTATAATGTAGCAAAAGTCTCATTACTATTAGTTAAAGTATTCATAGTGTTATGGTAATGATCTAAAGAGCATTGTAATAGAATTCATAATATAATAGAAACGAATTTATAATAATAATAGAATGGTTATAAAGAATTTCGCAACAATTGCCAAGACTGAGTGCTGGGGAGATTTGTAAGAATTAAAATTCTATTAACTTTCCATCACTTCAGTGTGTGGTTTGAGTGGTTTTATTGCAGTGAGAATAGGTTAGGGAGTTATTGAATCTTACAGCCACACAAAGCTCTCAGATCATTTGGTCCAATGGCTTTCAAATTTGTGGCCCACAAATCCTGTGTGTGTGTCTGTGTGTGTGTGTGGGGGGGTGTGTGTGTGCACGTGTTTATATAAATCTGAAACAGTCTCTCAAATAGTGCTTATTGGGATATTTTCTATTACATTTGATTCTTTTCCATTCTGTTCTTTTCTTTAATTCATTTAAAAATGCTGACCACAGTTCACCATGGTCATAACTTGTAGTTTGAAAAACACTGATCTAGTGAAAATTTTTTTTCCTAAAATCTATTTGCTACTATCTGACACCCGTTTTTTCTAAGTCCGTGTCTCATTAAGGGGAGGACTGGTTCAGGGAATGAAAAAAGTTTTCCTAAGTTAAACTGTAGAGATATTTTTCGGCATCGCGATGCTTTCTTCAAGGCTTGGCTGTGTTTGCCCTGTATATTGGTTCCTGAAACTGATAGATATGAAAGTTTGTGCTAGAAAAGCTCAAGAGGTATTCTTCTCAATCTGTTTATCCAGAAAGGCATCTAGGTTTTCTTTTGTAGATGAGTAAACTATAATCCCCTAAAACCTCCCGGAGAACAACAACCCAAACAAACGCTGACAGAGTCCAGCAGCTGTGTTTCCTGAGTCAGAATCTGGGGCCCTCGTGACTTGCCTTTGGGCCAACAGCTCACTGGCAGCTAAAGTGAGCTCTCTTCTAAACACACATATGGAATTTCAGATTCATGCCATTCAGCACTTGGCTCTAACAAAATGATTTATGGCTAGTCCAGAAAGTACGTTCAGATTGCTCTGGTGGAAATCAGGAGGCGGGCCTTACCCACTGCCACTATGCATGCACACACACACTTGCTCATCTGGGTGACTGGCCCTGTGACACCCAGGCCAAAGAAACCCGACTCACGTTGCTGGCTTTTAGTTACCTTGATACCTTGGGAGAAATAAGAAATTCCTGAGTTTGGCTCTTTACAACTCTGAGCCCTGGAGAACCCAGTGGATGACACAGCAGGAGGAAAGAAGGGAGCCGGGGGCCAAGTGAAATGCCCCCTCTGCCCCAGGCCACTGTCATGGTGCATGCCTTTGAGAAACCATTTAACCTTTTTGTACCTTAGTTTTTCTCATCTGCCTCATGGGCATAATAACATAGTACTTCTCTTCTTCTTTTTTGTGAAAATCAAATGAGAGAAAAGAGTGAAAACTTTTTGAAAGGCCAAAATGGCACCTACATACTGAATGAATATTGAAAAAATGTTCCCTCTTGTCAACCATCAGGTATTTTTTTCTTTATTTTTAAAAATAGGAAGGCACAGAAATGATTATTGTTGATTGTTCTTTTGTTTCATCTGAAGAAAAAACAGTAGTAAAATCAGACGTTGGATTTTCTGGTTATATTTTTTCATGCATATGAAAATAAGGGGAGCTATTAAAATGCTTACTCGTGTATTTCCTAAAATCATCTTGAATAGCAGGCGTACGTGTATCACACTCTGACAAGGTGGAGAGCAGACGGCTGGTTGCCTTGGTGATGGCTAGATCTAAGGTCTCACCCTGCCCTGCATCTTCTCCCTGTGTGACTGTGGACAAATGACTCCATCTCTGATATGCCTGGTTTCCTCACTGGAGGAATGAAGACGCTCCTGCCAAGCCCACAGCCTCGTGAGGATGCTGATGAGATGATGTGAGCTGGTAAAGCAGGGCCAGCAGCCCGCATCTGGCCCACCGTCTGCTTTTGTAGATAAAGTTGAGCTGGAACACCAGCGTGCCCGTGATGTGCACGTTTATTGTGACTGCTTTTACCCGACTGAGTAGTTGTGCCAGTTGTGACCCCAAAAGCCTAAAATATCTACTCTCTGGCCCTTTACAGAAAAAGTTTACCAACTCCTGAGAATTATTTCATCATGAATGTAGAACACTTACCGTTTCTGGCACATGGTAAATTCCAAAGAAGAGCAGCTATTCTCATTATATAGTGGTAATAGAGTTTAGGGTAAATTTGGTGATGATAATAATAGAGATGATGATGTGTTAATAGTAAAGATGGTGATCATGATGAAAAATTAATTCTTTGGCTACCAGCTTCAAATTCTTTTACCCTATTATAGAAACCACCCCTTCTATTGCCAGATACCTAACACTTAAGGAGTTTTTCCCTTCCCCTGGTATCAAAATTAATTTTCAGGAAAGGACCTGAAACTTTGCTACAAGGTAAAAGAACGAAGTTTTAGATTTTAGGCTAAATCAGCAGACGTAGGGAGATATTTTGAAGGGAAGCCCAGAACTTCTCCTTGTCCATTTCTGAAAAAAGTGACCACTAATCTCTTCTTATTTTTTCATTCTGGACAACTCCTTTGAAAATGTATGTGGAGTGTTCATGATTTTTGTTTTTCCCTAAGATCACACTTAAGTGTGTACCAGAGGCCTTCACCTGTGTTGGGCTTTGTGATGAGTCCTGGTCATTTTCCCAGATCCCATGGATTTCCTGGGGAAAATGTTGTTTGCTTTTCTTGATTTGCAAAGCTAAGAAAAGGGGAAGAAAGAATTTGTTTTTATTCATAATTTCTAGGCTACAGTAAGAAGGTTTCCTATAAAGTGTATAATTTTGCTAATCTATGGCCTAAAAAATGTAACCCATTCTTACCATCAAGTACAATTCGAAGTGAGACTCACTCAGAAACTTAGCATCTGTTTCTTCTTCAGGTTATAAATTCACAAATAGGATCTGTTTCTCCCTTGCAAGCAGTCTCCCTGGCAACGAAACCACCTTTCTATGATCAGAGCACTTTGTCACTTTGGAAGTTTGACTTTCTGACAAGGCTTCTGGCTCAGGGAGATGAAGAAAACAACATCCAAACACAAACATTTCAAAGACACCCAAGTGGTGGATTACAAATGGGAACTCCATTGAGGTGACTTTGCTGTGGACGGTGTGTCAGACAGCATCACCGTCACCCTCCCCAGCCAACCGGCGAAGACAGCGGTCTCTGGAAGTAGCTATCTTTGTAGCAGAGAACAGATGGGAGTGAAGCTCTGAGTGGATGAATTACCATAAAGTTATATTCTGGGAAGTGGCAGGTAGAGGAGAGGTAGAAAGATTTGCAGCAGGCCGCCTCGCCAAGTGAGCTCACCTAGGGATTGTTCAATCTTGCTCATCTCTAGGCTAAAATAAAAGTATTGGTCACAACCCAGATACATCATAGGAACACAGCCTTCTCCTCCCTATGCTCACAAATGACCAGGATCAAGTGAGAGGATGCTGGTCTTGGCTGATCCTCCGACTGGTTTTTGACTTATTACTATTATTATTATTGTTTAGCCCTGGTACTTTCTCCCCCTGCTTTTTTCCCCTATGGTCAACCAGTGACCAGAGTCAGAACCTAATTCAATTCTGGGTTTCCTTCCCCCAATATCCTGTGCCAACCCCCGCTGTAACTGGAGTGCAGTTGGGGGTAGATTGTGTATTTGGGGTAGGAAAGTGGGCAGAGTAAACAGGAAAGGTGCCTGTTTCCTTATGTCAACTGCTACTCACCCTTCAGAAAGGGTGAAAAGACCTATAGAAATTGACGAGACTCTGCAGAGACCCCCGGATGAGCTTAGAGTGAAGGAGGATTGGAGGATCAGAGAAAAACAGAAACAATAACGGGGGAAACTTCGTCAGAGTGTTTTTGTCGTGAGCTTGCTCCCACGATCTCCAGATGAATGGTGAGTTTTCTTCCTCGGAAGATTTCCCCTAGGAGAACAGTGTACCTCATAGAAGCAATTTGAATGGGCAGCTCCGTCCCACGTACTCCTACTTCATATTGTGTGTGTTTGAAGGCCCTGGCAGCATGGTGGGAGGCATTAGATGGAATTAAGAAAAAGGCATGTTCTGCAAAACAAGGGATTTAGAGCTTTTGTGAAGTCAGTGCTGATTCCAGGAAGCAGAAGGAAAAGGTTTTAAAAACTTTCTTCTTCCCTTCCTTCCTTCCTTCCCTCCCTCCTTCCTTCCTTCGTTCCCTTCCTCTCACCCTCCTTCCCTCCCCCATTCCTTCCTTCCTTCCTATGTTGGCTGCTCTGCACGGTTTGCAGGATCTCAGTGCTCCGACCACGGATCAAAAGTGGGCCACGGCAATGAAAGTGCCAAATCTTGACCACTGCACCACCAGGGAACTAAAAAGATCTTTTCTTATAGAGGCACTTTTAAAGACCTTTTCTAAAAGTATGAGTGGATTCATCTCAGGAACGTCATACCGACTATGTTTCTTAGGCTAGGCATAGAGTAAGTCTTCTGTAAATATTTATCAGACACCTATTGTTGGTTTAATATTAAAATTGGTGTGTTGGGCAGAGAAGCATAGAATTCAGACACAGGGGGGTGGGCACAGAGATGGGTACCCAGCTTCCTCTTTGAGGAAGGTCTTACTGCCCAGTGCAGGGAGTGTGCTGGGCAGACAGCTTCTATCTGTCACCTCTCTCAGGTCTGCCTCACTTGCAGAGAGATGCCATGCTGAAGTCACACTTTCCCAGCACAGCCCACATTGGGCAAAGGCCTGGCCACTTTGGCTGGATGTGGGATGCTATTGTGGTAATACTCACTCCTGAGCTCCCTACACAATCAGCCTCAGCATCACAGTTCAACTTCTCCCTCTCCCAATTCTGCTTCTGCCCCATCCCTCTCACTGTTGTTGATCTCTTGTAAATACCTGACACCCTGGACTTTGTCTCGGGATCTGTTTCTGGAGAACCCAACTTGCGACCCCTGGTTATTAATGATCTTACAGATAATCCAAGAGGCAAGATTATCCTATGGGGATAATTGATGATGTGGAACAGAATAGAAATGCTACAACATTCAGATGAGAGGGAGAGAGGTGAGCATTTCAAAAATCAGTTATGGGCTCCTGCTGGATCTGGACCATTTTGCTGAGCAAGCCCAAGACACTTGAGGATGAGAAAGCAGTACAGGCAAAGTGAGTGGGAGACTGTGAGGGAAGGAGACCTGACTAGAGTAAGGGGTGCATGTCAGAGAAGAGTCAGCAATCGAAATGTTGTTAATTCACTTAAGATCAGATCTGGCTGTAGACAGGAGAGAAACCTCATGATAGACATTTACTTCTCTCTCCCATTATTAAAAAAAAATGTTCAGAGGTTGTTGGTCCTGACCTTGATTGGCGGCTCCCCCTGTCAATTCATGAATCTATCATCTTTAGAGTGAAGCTTTCTATCATCAGGGTCTCATATAGCTGCCAGAGATCCAGCCATCACATCAAAATTCCAGACAGCAGGATGGAGAATGAGACAAAGAAGGGCATGCCACACCATTTTAAGGAGACTTGCTTCTAATTACATCTCATTGGTCACAGCTTAATCACATGGCCACACCTATGAGTAAGGGAGGCTGTAGAATGTAACCTTTAAACTAGTCAATGACATATACAGCTGAAAAACATTCTTTTTATTACAACTGAAGAATATATTACCATATTTTTTTTCAGATGATGGAAACAAATAATAGAAAATAATAAAAAGCCTAAAATCTTGTGTCTTGAAATTGATGGGGGTAGTAAAACATTTTAGAACTTACGGAGAAGAAGAGTTATTTAATATAAGAGTGTGGAATGGCAAAAGATTTTGGACATATTCAATTGGACATTAATATTAATAATCATCTAACATGTTTTCTGTGGACCAGGAACTATGTCAAATGCTTTATATCTGTTGTATTGTTTAATGGAGCCTATGAGGTAGATTTTCTAAATGATCTATTACAGATGAGGAGATGGAGATTTCCAGAAATTCAGAAATTGATCAAAGTCACACAACTTGCAAACGGCAGAGCCAGGCTTCAAACCCATGTTTGTCAAGCCCCCCAATCCAACCACTTGCACTATGGTGCTCGTATCAAACATCAGAGAGGAAAAGCTGGAGCTCAGGAGAGAGGGCAGAGGTGGAGGTGCTGGTGGGGAGCCAGCCAGCGTCTAGGAGGGTTGAAACCATGAGAGCAGAGGACAACCACTGGGATGGAGAGAATCAAGCAAAAGGAAGAGGAGGCATTAAGTGCTGAGTCTTTGGGCTCTTTCTCCTGGAGGAGGAGAAGCAGAGGAGAGACTGGGAAAGAACTAGGCAGGGGGGTGTCCGAGAGACCCAGAGAAAGACTTTCTTGACTGTGAAAGGAGCCAACAATGTCTATAACACAGACGTTCAGAAAAAAGTCAATTATCTGAGCAGTAAGAGGTCATTCGTTCTTTCGAAGTAAGTGTTGAAAATGGGATGTGGGAATGGGTGGAGGAAGGTTGGAAAAAATGGACCAACTATTTGAAACTTATCTGGTCATCCTGTTGTTAACAATGGTTGATCATAACCGTGAATATTTATGGAGTGTTTACTCCATGCTGGGTTCTGTTCTAAGGGTTTACGTGCACCCCACGGGGTAGCTACTCTGATTATTCCCATTTTACAGATGAGAAAATTGAGTCATCGGTCTAAAGTCACACAGCTATTTAGTGGTAGAGTTGGGACCCAAACCCAGCAGTCTGGCTCCTGAGCTCATGGTTAGGAGTCTAGAAAAGCCAAAGTTTTCTTAAAAAGTAATGAAATGGCAAGAGTCCACAGATGTTTTTTTCTGAGGTAAAAATCTCACGTCCATCTTCATAGGAATTGTTAAAGATATTTAGTGATTATTCATTCTTCTTTCCCTAAAAAACTGTGTTGAAGAGGGATCAGTTTTGTTTTATTTTTTCCCGTGTCAGTTTTTAAAGAGAAAAAATAGTTTAAAAATAATTTAAGTGAAATTTGAAAATATTGAGGGAACATATATTACATTTTTGATGGTAAGCTTATTGAGAGAATTGAAATGATACATTATGGTCCTTAGTAAATATCTCCAGAAAGAAAGAGGGCATTCTCTTTTTACAGAAAAACATTTTAATAATTCTGCACTGGAACAATGATTTTTTGTGTCTCAAATTCCTTTATGCCTACAGACTGTCCAGCTGAATGTCATTAGAACCTCTAGAGCTTATTTTCACATAGCTTGAAGCCTCACTCATCGCCTACACAGTCACATGTTGATTTGAAAAAAAAAAAAATATATATATATATATGCATGTAACTGCATATGATACATATGGGCAGCCTATTGGGATCTAAGACTTACAGATACCAGCCTTACAGCATTCCTAACCCTTTCAGGTAACCAGATTTATTCATGTCAATATGGGTTTTCAAAAGACTGAGAAGTAATTCTTAAAATATTTCTACCTGGAATCTTATGGTTCAATTTTCAAATAAAATAGTACTATCATATTCAAAATTAGAGACTCTGGAAAAGTGTTTCTGTTTAGAATTTGCTGGTTACTGTAATAGGCAGATTTCAAGGGAATAGATTTGCCTTTCCATGCAGACTAATCAATGAACAAAATCATAGGTGGGAAGAGAGTTTCATTGTATATAGAGATGTAAAATAAAAAGGCAAGAAAAAATAGTAAAAGTTGATCAGAAAAAAAAAAAAGAACTCAAAATACTCATTTTAAAGAAAAGTGCTTGGGAGTATATATTCAGTAATAATATATATTTTTGAAATTTTAGAACGATTACAGAACTGGCATTTATTGGTTTTAAATATATATTTAATGTTAGATTGCTGGTCACATTGGTCAACACAATATTATAGCTACAGCTACAACAGTAGCTGATCATTTCTGAGATTTTATCATACGGTGGGCCTCATATTGAGAATGTCTCATATATCATTTCATTTAATTATCCTCAAATCCCTATGAGTTAGATAATCTAGTTTCTTTATGGAAATGAGGGAGCCATTCTTCACTGCAAATTTTATTTTTTTTAATAATTTTTTTTAATTTTTATTTTTGGCTGTGTTGGGTCTTCATTGCTGCACGTGGGCTTTCTCTAGTTATGGCGAGCAGAGGCTGCTGTTCATTGTGGTGCGCAGGCTTCTCATTGTGGTGGCTTCTCTTGTTGCGGAGCACAGGATCTAGGCACACAGGCTTCAGTAGTTGTGGCACACGGGCTCAGTAGTTGTGGCTCACGGGCTCTAGAGTGCAGTCTCGGTAGTTGTGGTGCAGGGACTTAGTCACTCCGTGGCATGTAGGATCTTCCCAGACCAGGGTTCGAACCCATGTCTCCTGCACTGGCAGGCAGATTCTCAACCACTGTGCCTCCAGGGAAGCCCCCTGGTTTTTCTTGAGAGCACAAAAGATGCAGGAATCTCCCATGCACTTGTGAGTTGTAAGCTGCCTAAGGCTACATCGGAAGATGTCGAAGTGCCATAAAACCTTATCTTTGATAAAGGAGGCAACAGTATACAATGGAGAAAAGACAACCTCTTCAATAAGTCTTCACTGCAAATTTTTAATGTTCTCTTTATTCTAACCTGTGGACAAATTTGATAAGTAGGTAAAGTGCTTTCTTCAGGTAAGATGGTTGCTATTTCAGTTTCCCTTTCATGATGTATAAAATACCTTAAAATGATCTATTTTATTAACTTGAAAATCTTCCTTCTTACATCTTGCATATTACTTCATTGCACACTGAGAGAAGATAATGAAGAAACATGTTTTCCTTGCATTATCTCCTGTATTGTTTCTTAAAATCCCACCTTTGAAACCCTAGCCATTTCTGAACTAGGAAGTATCCTGTCATCTAATGTGATGTAGTCAGAGAAGTGACAGTGGAAGGCTAAATTACGGTAGCTACTGACTTACCACTAATAAGGTGAGTCATGGGGAGAAAAGCTTTGCCTTTTATTTTCTATTTCTTTATACTAGACCCCTAGCACCTTTATTTCTGACCTCTTCTTTTCTTTAGGGTTGGCATACACTATTAGTTAATTCATTCAACAAATATATATTTAGTATCTACTCAGTGTTAAGTACCAGAGATGCAGTGGTGATCCAAAAGGGCATCATTAATTCCTGTCTTCGTGGAAGACTGCTCAGCAGTGTTGGTCCCAGGGACACCTCTCATCCTGGGGCAATATACTGGCTACTGTAGCGGTCAGCTGGTTTTTCCCTCTGTGGAAATTCTGGTGTCAACCTAAAAAAAAACAAAAGATCATGCCAGTGTGCTTTGATTCACTGGCATCTGTTAGCGGTCAGCTGGTTTTTCCCTCTGTGGAAATTCTGGTGTCAACCTAAAAAAAAAACAAAAGATCATCCCAGTGTGCTTTGATTCACTGGCATCTCTTCACCCACTCAATTACTCTTTTACAAATGCATATGCACCTTCTTTCAGGACAACCCTTCTGTCTAAGTCATTGTTGATTCTGGAGGATAAGGAGCATTGAACGTTGAGTCTATTAATGTGCTGCTGGAGTGTTCTGTAACTCTTGATGAATCTGGTTTTCTGCAGTTGTGGGCAAGTCACAGCGTTTATAAAGGATCTTTAGGATGACAGTAGATGAGGATGAAGATGGTTAAAATCTGCCTTTCTGTTTTGTTTTGGAGTGAACACATTAAGGGGAGAAAATAGAGGACACCACAAGAAAACATGGTAGTGTTCTGAGACTGTATCCATTAGAGATTTTTGTTAAACCTTACACATTTCATCTGTCCTAGAAAGAAAGAGAGAAATTAACATTTACTGTGTGCCAACTGTGTGTTGGGCCATACATCAGGATCTTATATGTCATCTCATTTAATTTTCACATTCACCCTCTGAGATTTGGACACCTTTATTATGCCCATTTTATAGATGGAGAAATGAAAGCTCATGGAATTTAAATAACTATCATAGTGTTGTTGGCTAATTATTGGTAGATTTATGGTTTGAATCTGACTCCACATTTCATTGTTTCCATTAGTAGCATTAATAAATTGATGGTATAAAACATGTCAGAGTTCATGCATTAGTTTAGATGTTTTTGAAGATAAATATTGTTTATTAAATATAAGGAAATACTTGTCATAAACATATTTAGTGATCCAACAATATTTTTCTGGGTCTATGTTGCACTACCCATATTGAAATTTAGGTAGCTTTAGCATTCATACCAATACAATTGGATTTTTTGCTGATATCTCATTTCCATTTTAAAGTTATGTTGTGAAATAACCATGCATTTTTTTTATAGCAAGAATGACATAGAGACAGAAAATAATGGTGATGAAAGCTAGAAAAGTCAGAGTGTATAGCCTCATTTTGGGAATGAATACTGGAGGCTTTAGGGAAACATTCACCTGAGTCCAATTCTCTTTAACGTTGTTAACAACAAAATCTTTGCTGGCTGCTCTCTCCTGAACCTTTCTTATCACTTGTCTATAAGTGAGTATCTCTATGGTAAGGCTGGGAGAAGCAGTCAGCAAATAAGAGTCCACATGAAACTGGGTTCTAGCCAGGCAGACAGGGATTCAAATCCAATTACATCTTGTGCTCGTTAGGCAAGTAATTTAATCTCCCCAAGTCTCAATTTTCTCACTTGTCTGATGGACATGATAATTCTCTTGCTGGCTTGTTGTGAGAAATTCAAGAGATGATCTATATTAAGTACCCAGAATAGTATCACATAAAACTCATTAAATGGTATTTATACATAGTATAAATTTGATCAAATCTGTTCCTGTGTTGCAGGAAGGGGGACCCCTTCCAGGGTCCAAGACTGGGCTCTTGTCTAACACTCAGAAATGAATCTGCTGCTCTGCCACGTGGCTCACAGTCTCAGGTTTTATGGTAACGGGTTTAGTTTCTGGGTTGTCTCTGGCCAATCATCTTGCCTGGCCCATATTTGGTGTGACTCAGGGTCCTTCCTGGTGGTGCATGCATCTCTCTGCCAAGAACGATTCCAGCGCGAAGGATTCTGAGAGGTTGGTAGGACATATTATGGGCTGGCATCTCCTGTCTCCTTTTGGACCCTCCCAAATTCTCCTGGTTAGTTTTCCTTGGCAGCACCATGTTCCTCGTCGGGAACTCCTACTGTGAGATAACTCATGCAAGAGGTTATCATGGTAGTTGGCCAAGGTGGGCAGTTTTGGTCAGTGGTTCCCTAACAACTGTATGTTCCTTGAAGACAGAAATCTCTCTTGCCCTCTCTGAATCCTCCATACAACCCTCATGTATGCCCACGGTCATTTGTTTATTTAATGGATGTTTATTGACCCCCTGCTATGTGATAAGCACTATACTAGGTGCTGGGGGTACAGCAGGAGACAAAATAGAAATGTCCCATTGACCTGGTGCTTATGTTCCAAGTGGGGAGCCAGACATTAAAGAATTCACTCTACATGTAATCACATAGTTTAATAGCAGCACATGCTATGCAGAAGTACAAGGCCTAAGAGAGCAGCAACAGATGGCTGTATCTCACCCAGGAAATCATGGAAGGAGTCTTCAGGTAGTGATTTTATGAAGCATACTGTGGGTGAGCAATTGTGTTAACCTCATCATGCAAATTAAAATGATTCACCATAGAATCTCTGAGTTTCTTAGAACTCAGCAGGGTGAAGAGAAATGAAGCAGGGAGATGGTTGCTGGACAGCACTTCAAGCAGAAGAAGCAGTGGGCCAACCATTTATCTTGCTCCATGTTTTAAAAGATAACACGATTAGCCCTTCACATCATCCCCATCCCCAACCAATACCCAACTGTTATTTATGAGAAGGGAAAAATAACTCATTGAATATGTGCTGTTAAACTTCCTCCGTAGCCTATTATATCATGCCATTTTTAACCTCACAACAGTTTTGAGATATTATGGCCTCAATATTGCAAATAAGTAGGCTGATTATGCCTTGGTTTGCCCTGTATAGTCCCATTTTATGCCTGTTGCCCTGAAGGAATTACTAATTGTGCCCCCCATGCCCCCATCTGTCACACCCGAGAGTGTCCCAGTTTGTGTGATGAACTCTGCAGTCCTAAATAAAGGAAGCTCAGAGAGATCAAGAATCTGTCTTGGGTCACACAGCTAGTAAGTGGCAAAAGGGTGGGGATACCACACCAGTACTCTCTCACCCAAAGCCCCATGTTCTCTCTTCTGTATTGCAAACACAGTCAGTTAGTTCTACCCTTCTTCTATTGCTATTTTATTCTTCTAATTATGGTTAGGTAATTCAAGAAAAGAATGGACAGACACTGGCTTTCTGACATCTGTCTTCAGTTATTCTGCAGAGTCATGAATTTCAATAGAGTACAATGAAAAAAAATGATGGATTAAGGTAAAATATATAATATGTAGAGGAAGTAGTAGCTGTTTTCTTGGTATGCACATTTTTACACTTATATCTAGCCTATTCTTTATGTTGACCAATATAAGGAAGCTAATTTAAAATACAGTTGCTTCGGAAAGAGCAGATGTGACTCTAATGACAAAACATTGGCTATGATCTCTCTGTGACCAGACACCTGTGGGCAGGGGTGTTTCATGACTTGTCCTGGTGGGCAGAGCCTGAATGTAAAGAGCTTAGAACTTTTAAAAATAATCAATTAAAACTTTTATGTGAGCAATCCTAAAATCATTTTTTGAACACAGTTTTCATCAGCAAAACTGAGTAATACAGATAAAATTTGTATCTGTAGTATATGATGAAGGCTTTTGAGGGCATTCTTCATATGTAAGTATACCTGGAACATAAAATAGGAGGTTATTGCCTCGCCTTTGTTTTATTTTTCGTAACATCTTTATTGGAGTATAATTGGTTTACAATGGTGTGTTGGTTTCTGTGGTATAACAAAATGAATCAGCTATACATATACATATATATCCATATCTTCTCCCTCCTGTGTCTCCCTCCCATCCTCCCTATCCCACCCTTCTAGTGGACACAAAGCATCGAGCTGATCTCCCTGTGCTATGTGGCTGCTTCCCACTAGCTATCTATTTTACATTTGGTAGTGTATATATGTACATGCCACTCTCTCACTTCGTCCCAGCTTACCCTTCCCCCTCCCTGCGTCCTCAGGTCCATTCTCTACGTCTGTGTCTTTATTCCCGTTCTGCCTCTAGGTTCTTCGTGACCATTTTTTTTCTTTTAGATTCCATATATATGTGTTAGCATACGGTATTTGTTTTTCTCTTTCTGACGTACTTCACTCTGTACGATAGTCTCTAGGTCCATCCACCTCTCTACAAATAGCTCAATTTTGTTTCTTTTTATGGGAAAGTAATATTCCATTGTATATATGTGCCACATCTTCTTTATCCATTCATCTATTGATGGACACTTTGGTTACTTCCATGTCATGGCTATTGTAAATAGAGCTGCAATGAACATTGCAGCATTGTGGTACAATGTTTGACTCTTTTTGAATTATGGTTTTCTCAGTGTATATACCCAGTAGTGGAATTGCTGGGTCATATGGTAGTTCTATTTTTAGTTTTATGAGGAACCTCCATACTGTTCTCCATAGTGGCTGTATCAATTTACATTCCCACCAACAGTGCAAGAGGGTTCCCTTTTCTCCACACCCTCTCCAGCATTTTTTGTTGTAGATATTTTGATGATGGCCATTCTGACTAGTGTGAGGTGATACCTCACTGTAGTTTTGAATTGAATTTCTCTAATGATTAGTGATGTTGGGCATCCTTTCATGTGTTTTTTGGCAATCTGTATATCTTCTTTGGATAAATGTCTATTTAGGTCTTCTGTCCATTTTTGGATTGGGTTGTTTGTTTTTTTGATATTGAGCTGCATGTGCTGCTTGTATATTTTGGAGATTAATCCTTTGTCAGTTGCTTCATTTGCAAATATTTTCTCCCATTCTGAGGGTTGCCTTTTCATCTTGTTGATGGATTATTTTGCTGTGCAAAAGCTTTTAAGTTTTATTAGGTCCCATTTATTTATTTTTGCTTTTATTTCCATTTCTCTAGGACATGGGTCAAAAAGGATCTTGCTGTGATTTATGTCATACAGTGTTCTGCCTATGTTTTCCTCTAAGAGTTTTATAGTGTCTAGCCTTGCATTTAGGTCTTTAATCCATTTTGAGTTTATTTTTGTGTATGGTATTAGGGAGTGTTCTACTTTCATTCTTTTACATGTAGCTGTCCAGTTTTCCCAGCACCATTTATTGAAAAGGCTGTCTTTTCTCCATTGTATATTCTTGCCTCCTTTATCCAAGATAAGGTGACCATATGTGCATAGGTTTATCTCTGGGCTTTCTATCCTGTTCCATTGATCTATATTTCTGTTCTTGTGCCAGTACTGTACTGTCTTGATTACTGTAGCTTTGTAGTACAGTCTGAAGTCCAGAGCCTGATTCCTCCTGCTCCATTTTTCTGTGTCAAGATTGCTTTGGGTATTCAGGTTCTTTGTGTTCCTATACAAATTGTGAAATTTTTTGTTCTAGTTCTGTGAAAAATGCCATTGGTAGTTTGTTAGGGATTGCATTGAATCTGTAGATTGTTTTGGGTAGTATGGTCATATTCACAATGTTGATTCTTTGATTGGAAATCCAAGAACATAGTATATCTCTCCATCTGTTTGTATCATCTTTAATTTCTTTCATCAGTGTCTGCATACAGGTCTTTTGTCTCCTTAGGTAGGTTTATTCCTAGGTATTTTATTCTTTTTTTTGCGACGGTAAATGGGAGTGTTTCCTTAATTTCTCTTTCAGATTTTTCATCATTAGTGTATAGGAATGCAAGAGATTTCTGTGCATTAATTTTGTATCCTGAAACTTTACCAAATTCATTGATTAGCTCTAGTAGTTTTCTGGTAGCATCTTTAGGATTCTCTCTCTATATAGTATCATGTCACCTGCAAACAGTTTACTGTTTTACTTCTTCTTTTCTGATTTGGATTCCTTTTATTTCTTTTTCTTCTCTGATTGCTGTGGCTAAAACTTCCAAAACTATGTTGAATAATAGTGTCAAGAGTGGGCAACCTTGTCTTGTTCCTGATCTTAGCGGAAATGTTTTCAGTTTTTCACCATTAAAAATGATGTTGGCTGTGGGCTTGTCATATATGGCCTTTATTATGTTGAGGTAAGTTCCCACTATGCCTATTTTCTGCAGGGTTTTTATCATGAATGGGTGTTGAATTTTGTTGAAAGCTTTTTCTGCATCTATTGAGATGATCATATGGTTTTTCTCCTTCAATTTGTTAATATATGGTTTATCACATGATTGATTTGCATATCTTGAAGAATCCTTGCATTCCTGGGATAAACCCCACTTGATCATGGTGTATGATCCTTTTAATGTGCTGTTGGATTCTGTTTGCTAGTATTTTGCTGAGGATATTTACATCTATGTTCATCAGTGATGTTGTTCTGTATTTTTCTCTTTTTGTGGCACCTTTGTCTCATTTTGGTATCAGGGTGATGGTGGCCTCATAGAATGAGTTTGGGAGTGTACCTTGCTCTGCTATATTTTAGAAGAGTTTGAGAAGGATAGGTGTTAGCCCTTCTCTAAATGTTTGATAGAATTCTCCTGTGAAGCCACCTGGTCCTGGGCTTTTGTTTGTTGAAAGATTTTTAATCGCAGTTTCTATTTCAGTGCTTGTGATTGGTCTATTCATATTTTCTGTTTCTTTCTGGTTCAGTCTCGGGAGGTTGTGCATTTCTAAGAATTTGTCCATTTCTTCCAGGTTGTCCATTTTATTGGCAGGTAGTTGCTTTAATAATCTCTCATGATCCTTTGTATTTCTGCAGTGACAGTTGTTACTTCTCCGTTTTCATTTCTAATTCTATTGATTTGTGTCTTCTCCCTTTTTTTCTTGATGAGTCTGGCTAATGGTGTATCAATTTTGTTTATCTTCTCAAAGAACCAGCTTTTAGTTTTATTGAACTTTGTTTTCATCTCTTTTTCATTTATTTCTGATATGATCTTTATGATTTCTTTCCTTCCGCTAACTTTGGGGTTTTTTAATTCTTCTTTCTCTAATTGTTTTAGGTGTAACATTAGGTTGTTTATTCAAGATGTTTCCTGTTTCTTAAGGTAGGATTGTATTGCTATAAACCTCCTTCTTAAAACTGCTTTTGCTGCATCCCATAGGTTTTGAGTTGTCGTGTTTTCATTCTCATTTGTTTCCAGGTATTTTTTGATTTCCTCTTTGATTTCTTCAGTGATGTCTTGGTTATTTAGTAGTGTATTGTTTAGCCTCCATGTGTTTGTATTTTTTGCTGATTTTTTCCCTGTAATTGATATCTAGTCTCATAGCATTGTGGTTGGAAAAGGTACTTGATATGATTTCAATTTTCTTAAATTGACCAAGGCTTGACATGTGACCCAAGGTATGATCTATCCTGGAGAACGTTCCATGTGCACTTGAGAAGAAAGTGTATTCTGTTGTTTTTGGATGGAATGTCCTATAAATATCAATTAAGTCCATCTTGTTTAATGTATCATTTAAAGCTTGTGTTTCCTAATTTATTTTCATTTTGGATGATCTGTCCATTGGTGAAAGTGGGGTGTTAAAGTCCCCTACTATTTTTGTGTTACTGTCGATTTCCCCTTTTAGGGCCTTTAGCATTTTCCTTATGTATTGAGGTGCTCCTATGTTGACTGCATATATATTTATAATTGTTATATCTTCTTCTTGGATTGATCCCTTGATCATTATGTAGTGTCCTTTCTTTGTCTCTTGTAATATCCTTTATTTTAAAGTCTATTTTGTCTGATATGAGAATTGCTACTTCAGCTTTCTTTTTATTTCCATTTGCATGGCATATCTTTTTCTGTCCCCTCACTTTCAGTCTGTATGTGTCCCTTGGTCTGAAGTGGGTCTCTTGTAGACAACATATATACAGGTCTTGTTTTTGTATCCATTCGGCCAGTTTATGTCTTTTGGTTGGAGCATTTAATCCATTTATATTTAAGGTAGTTACTGATATGCATGTTCCTATTACCATTTTCTTAATTGTCCTGGTTTTTTATTGTTCCCATTGTTTTTGGTGTCTGCTTCCAGTGGGTAAGGTTGGTTCAGTGGGTTGTGTAGGCCTCCTGGGGGAGGGGACTGGTGCCTGTGTTTTGGTGCATGAGGCTGGATCTTATCGTTCTGGTGGGCAGCACCATGTCTGGTGGTGTGTTTTGGGGTGTATGTGAACTTTTTATGATTTTAGGCAGTCTCTCTTCTAATGTGTGGGGTTGTGTTCCTTTCTTGCTTGTTGGCATAGGGTGTCCAGCACTGTAGCTTGCTGGTTGTTGAGTGGAGCTGGGTCTTAGCGTTGAAATGGAGATCTCTGGGAGAGGTTTCATTGTTTGATATTATGTTGGGCCAGGAGGTCTCTGGTGGACCAATATCCTGAACTTTGTTCTCCCACCTCAGATGCTCAGGCCTGACACAAGGCAGAGAACCAGGACCCTGTCAGTCACATGGCTCAGAAGAAAAGGGAGGAAAAACAAAGAAAGAAACAAAAAAAGAAAAAATGAAGAAATAAAATAGTTATTAAAATAGAAAATAATTATTAAAAATAAAAAAATTAAAAAGTAATAAAAAAATAGAAAGAGAGAAATAACAAAGAGAGCAACCAAACCAAAATACAAATCCACCAATGATAACAAGCACTAAAATCTATACTAAAATAACCCCAAAAAACCCAAAAAACCCTAACTCTAAACCCAGGACAAATGGCAAAAGCAAAGCTATACAGACAAAATCACACAAAGAAACATACACATACACACTCAGGAAAAGAGAAAAAGGAAAAAAACATATATAAAAAAAAGAACGAGAGAAACCAAGTCAATAAACAAATCTACCATTGATAATAAACTGTAAATACTGAACTAAGATAAACATAAAACCAGAAACCCATTAGGTGCAGAAAGCAAACTCCAAGTCTATAGTTGCTCCCAAAGTCCACCGCCTCAATTTTGGGATGATTCGTTGTCTATTCAGGTATTCCACCGTTGCAGGGTACATCAAGTTGTTTGTGGAGATTTAATCTGCTGCTCCTGAGACTGCTGGGAAAATTTCCCTTTCTCTTCTTTGTTCACACAGCTCCCAGGGTTCAACTTTGGATTTGGCCCCGCCTCTGTGTGTAGATCGCCTGAAGGCGTCTGTTCCCTGTCCAGACAGGACGGCCTTAAAGGAGAGGCTGATCAGGGGACTCTGGCTCACTGAGGCTGTGGGGAGGGAGGGGTACAGGATGAGGCGGCAGAGGCCGGGGTGACGTTGTACCAGCCTGAGGCACACTGTGTGTTCTTCCTGGAGAGTTGTCCCTGGATCACGGGACCCTGGCAGTGGTAGGCTGCACAGGCTCCCGGGAGGGAAGGTGTGGATAGTGACCTGTGCTTGCACATGGGCTTCTTGGTGGCTTCAGCAGCAGCCTTAGTGTTTCATGCCCGTCTCTGGGGTCCGCGCTGATAGCAGCAGCTCTCGCCCTTCTCTGGAGCTCCTTTAAGCGGTGCTCTGAATCCCCTCTCCTCGCGCACCCCCAAAACAATGGTCTGTTGACTCTTAGGCAGCTCCAGACTTTTTCCGGGACTCCCTCCCGACTAGCTGTGACACGCTAGCCCCCTTCAGGCTGTGTTCACGTAGCCAACCCCAGTCCTCTGAAGCCCGAGCCTCAGCCCTCAGCCCCCACTGGCCCTGGTGGGTGAGCCGACAAGCCTCTCAGGCTGGTGAGTGCTGGTCGGCACCGATTCTCTGTGCGGGAATCTCTCCGCTTTGCCCTCTGCACCCCTGTTGCTGTGCTCTCCTCTGTGGCTCCGAAGCTTCCCCCCCACCCCCTGCCCGTCCCCACCAGTGAAGGGGCTTCCTAGTGTGTGGAAACTTTTCCTCCTTCACAGCTCCCTGCCAGAGGTGCAGGTCCCGTCCCTCTTCTTTTGTCTATGTTTTTCCTTTTTTCTTTTGCCCTACCCAGGTATGTGGGGAGTTTCTTGCCTTTTGGGAAGTCTGAGGTCTTCTGCCAGCATTCAGTAGGTGTTCTGTAGGAGTATTCTACATGTAGCTGTAGTTTTGATGCATTTGTGGGGAGGAAGGTGATCTCCGCGTCTTACTCCTCTGCCATCTTGAAGGCGCCTCTCTTCCCCTTTATTTTAAATAAAATACATTTAAAACATATTATACCAAAAGTCATTTTGGAAATAAATATTACTTTGCTCTGTTCCTTTATGAAATTATGCTGTAAACTCTAAAGATGCTAGTGTTACTCTATTCACTTACAAATAAGACTTTATGAATTGTGTTGTGTGCCAGAATTTAGGTTTCTCTTATGATGTATATAGAAGTGATTCTCTATATATGGAATCTCTGAGTATTTCTATTAAATAATATGCTTTATCCCCAATGCTTTGCACCACACTTTATTAATATCTCTCTGGATATGTTTCAAGATCTTCTAGTCAATTTATTATCCATATTTTCAGTTCATATTCCTGTGCTGCTGAATATATTCATGACCCATGGGCCCATGTGTATTTATAGTGCCCACTAGACATGGAATGTGGACCACCTCTTCCTTTCTTCCTAATTCAGAGGACTTCTGCCAATATCCATCTATCTCACTGTTTTCCCTTCCAAGCCCAGATCAGGAATAGCACTTTGTCTAGTAACTTTGTGGAAACTTCTTGATTTGTTTGACCAAAATATCTCTTTTTCATGCCTTCATCAAATATCACAGCAGAAAGACACCTCTGTGGACAGCCCAGTTCAGCAGTTCACCCTGTGAGTGGGTTGGAAGTGGGCATTGCGAAAGCCAGGGCTTCTGTGGCCAAATAAATGTGAGAAACTGTGGGCTAAGCCAAGCTTGAAGGGCCTCTGGACCATGAGACAACTCCACAAGGTCGACATAGAATAAACCAATTCCTAAATTTATTTGACCACATAATCCTTTCATCACTATTTATCTTGCAAGGCTGGTATTCTAAACAAGGCACATCAGGAAACCAACACTGATTCTAGAATGTTGTTTTAGAAACAAATTGTCCCTGAGAAGTTAAGTGACTTACCCAAAACCTCACAACTATTTGGTGGAAAATCTGAGATCAGAACAAATTTTGTCTGCTTTTGACCTAGATGGTTGGACAGTGCATAGCTCTGAGCATCTTGCTATTTCTTGCTACAGGTATTTGTATATAAGAGTCATGGGAGGAAGCTGACTGCAGTTACTCTCATTTTGCTATGACCTTTAGCCTCTAGACCTTTGATTCTTAGTAAGGACTTGTGAGCCCCAGCAGCAACTGGCCCAGTGGAACCGAGAAACTTGAGATTGGGATGATTCTGTTTTCTTTTAGAGAGTCAATTCAAATTTAATCAAAATTGTCCTTTTCATTAGAAGAAAAGAAGTGCAAGAAATATCCACAAATAAAGATCTCAGTCAGTCAAGAAGTTCACTGGATAAATATTTATGGAGTGGTAATAAGTGCCACATACTATTCTAGGAAAATAAAGGTGATCAAAACCAAATCCTTACCCTTATGGAGTTTAAAAACCAATGATAAAATTGTATGTGTATTGTATGTATAACTGAATCACTTTACTGTACACTTGAAACTAACATGACTTGTAAATCAAGTATACTCCAATATAAAATAAAAATTTTTTAAAAATGACAAAATTAGATAGGAATCAAGCGTGAGAAGTTGGTACGGGCTCTAGAGCAAATAACATGGGCAAAAGTGGATAGAGAGTATGGGGAAGGGGCTTGAATTGGGGTTGCAGTCTCATGTAGGGTGGTGAGGGACGTTTTACAGTTAAAGTGACTTTTGAGCAGAGACCTGAGGAAGTGAAGGGACAGTAATAAGCTTGGGAAAAACATTCGAGGGAGTGGGATTTGCATGCTGTAGGAATACACAAAATTCATCGTGGCTGGAGCTGAGGAAGCAGGAGGGAGAGTCATAGGGACCAAGTCCTGTTGAGCTGTTGACTATTTTAGGGAATTTGGCCTAGCCTCTGGGTGTCAGGGGAAGCTGCTGGAGGGTGTTGAATAGAGAAGTGATGTGGTCTGACATGTTTTAAAGGTTTAATCTTGCTACTGTGTGGAAAGCAACTGGGGAGATGTGATAGATCAGTTTCCCAGGAAGAAGATTCTGAGATAGAGATTAGCATACAGGAAGTTTTCCCTCTTGGAAGTGCTCTCAGGACCAACACCAGTGGGAGATGGGAAGGAAATAAGATTACACAGAGGGAGAATTGGGCTGCAATGAAGTCTCAGTAGAAGGTTAGCCAACTTGAGGGTAGCTCTGAAACTGGGTTCACCCTTCAGCATTGTCTCAAATTGGAACAGGGGTGCCAGGTTTTTGTATGGATGCATCAAGCAGCCATTGGATACAGGCTGCCTCTGAGAAGGGGGGTGACTTTATAAGGAGCTTTATTCAACCAGGAACAACTCTTGGAGAAGATAAACAGCTGAGCACTGTCACAGCACTTCCAGCATCTGGGGATAGTCCTCCAGCCAAAGGGAGATGTGGGTGGTTTATCGGATATTGACTATAGGAGGCAAAGTAGAAGCAGGGAGACCACTTATGAGAAAGTGATTCAGAAAGGAGATTATGGTAGGTTCTGCTACTAGGATGTTAGAAGTAGAAGTAATGAGATAGATTCATTTTCTAGTTTTATTTTGAAGGGAGAACTGACAAGTTATACTAATATATTGATGGGAGGTTATGAGAAAGCAAGAATATCAGTATATTGACCAATACTGATATATTGATGGGGGATTATGGGAAACCAACAAAAACCAATATAAGCCCTCATTTTTGGCTTATGCAATGAGAAATAAGTACAACTATATGCTGGTGGGGAGAAATTAGGGGGAAGGGTGGGAAACAATTTCAGGAGAAACACAAATAATTCAGTTTCAGACGTATTAAGTTTCAAATGTTTGTAAAATATCTAAGTGAAGATGTTAGTTGGCTATAGGGGTGTATTATCCAAGGACACTGTACAGGCTGGGGAAACAAATTTGGAACTCAATGGCTTATAAATGTTAATTAAAGCTATGGGACAGGATGAGATTATCCAGCAAGTGACTCCTGGGCCACTTCAATGCTTCAGGGTCAGATGGCACAAAGCAGGCAGAGAAGGATGGTACAGGGGCTAGGAGGGGACCAAGAGAAATGGTATACCAGAAGCCAAGCTGGAAAGTGATTCCACAAGGGGAGAATGACCAACAGACACTTATTCCTGTTGGATATATGTTTCTTATCATTGTCTCTGTTCCCCTTTCAAATTCTACCAGGTACAAGGCCTATTTGCCTCTTCTGAATATCTAAGTATGTCAAACATTTTCACTTAGGTGCTAGATTTTCTTCAATACTTTGAAGCTCTTGGTTTATTTGAATTAAGGTGGACTTTTAGTATCATTTTACCTAGGAAGATATACCCTCAAGAGAAGAGACTCTGCAAGCAGTAGTAACAGGAATAGAAGAAACCCAGATGAGGCCAGCACACATGCCAATATAGATGAGGACAAACTTAGACTGTGACAGTGTTACCAAACTCAGGTTTGGCTGCTTCTTCCTCAAGAATCCAATACTGAGGCACAAGTGTTGGATGAAAGGAAAAATAGCTTTATTGAGGAAGCCAGCAATCCTGGGGAGAAGGTGGACTCATGTCCTAAAGAACCAACTCCCAACTCCCCAGGTCTTGCTTGGAGATAATATAGAGAAAAGAGAAAGGAGCTACATGCTGGGGAGAGGGTAGTATTCTATTTTCAGAGATGATTATCATGATCATTGGTGCCAAAGTTTCATCACGTCTTGCTTATGATTGGAACATCATTTTGCCATGAGTCTCTGGTTAGTTATCTCTAAAAAATAAGGAGCAAGGATTAAAGCAAAATAGAACAACTAATCTTCCATTTCAATATGCATCATTAGATTATTCTTCTGTAAACTAAGTTAAAGTTGAAGGGGAACTGGGGCAGGAGTCAGGCTTAGCATACTTGAAGCTGAAATTCCTCAGTTACAACAGGCTCTCATGCATTTTTTTTTTTTTTTTTTTTTTTTTTTTTTGCAGTACACGGGGCTCTCACTGTTGTGGCCTCTCCCATTGCGGAGCACAGGCTTCGGATGCGCAGGCTCAGCGACCATGGCTCACGGGCCTAGCCACTCCACGGCATGTGGGATCTTCCCAGACTGGGGCATGAACCCGTGTCCCCTGCATCGGCAGGTGGACTCCCAATCACTGTGCCACCAGGGAAGCCCCCTCTCATGAATTTTTAATGAGATATCAGGATTCATTTAAATATCATACAGCCAATTCTGAGTTGTGATTATGATTCCTACAATCACCTATTATTCTGGAGCAGGGGTCGAAACCCTGGGTGATTCCCATCTTCAGAGGAAAAACACCACCCAGGGCTAAAACAGAATGAGAAGTGATTTTGATGTTGGTTACCAGGAGTAGAAACTAAGTGCAGAATCTGAGTGAAAGCTCCCTGGGGATGGCCTGAGGCTGCTTCCCCGAACAGCCTAGATTCAGCACATCACTTGCCCTCTCCTCTAACTTCATTCACCAGTGGTGTAGCTATGAAGGTGAGAATGGGGTCATGAGAATGGGGTCCAAGTCTTTATCTTGATGTCTCCTAGAGCTTAGAATAGTGCCTGTCACTCAACAGGGGTTTATTAAGATGAATAAATGGGATTTCTAGTGACTTTTTTTTAAGCACAAGGCATAAGAGCAGTCAAATAGACTTCTGAATGGTCTTGACAGCTGGATCTGTTTAATAACTTACATGTTTCTTAGCAATATTTTGTGGAGGTGTCTATTTTTTTTTCCTCAAATTTGTTTTCCATGCCAGGAAGAGAGACTATTTGTTCTATACTGTTTGTTTTAAAAGTAATACCTTAAGATTCTCTTGGCTGGAAGGTATTGCAGTAATATCTGTTTAGTCAGAAGGGTGAAGGATGCCCTACTTCAGCCATCAGTAATGCCAGATTTTAAAGAGAATTTTGGATTATATTTGTCTGTTGCAATGTTCAACAAACTTTACTTTCTTTTGGGAATAGATTATTCAACAGAGAAGTTTGTGTTCCTTAATAGGAGGGAGATCATTAAAAGTTTGTGTTTATAAAATGCTTCAGGGTCTTAGGCAGACCCTACATGGCCTTCTTATCTATAGAAAAAAGTAGTTGTAACTGGAGGCTAGACTCTCCCCTTCTCCCACCCCCAATCCTGTGTCGGTAACTCACTTGGTCTTCATCATCCAAGACTGAGGCCTATTTTTTGACCAGGTGCCATCATTTTCTATTCCAATGAGGATGGTTTCTATAGAAATTGTTCTAAATACATGTGCTCTTTGAGTATATATGCAGTTACTAAGCAGATGGCTGAAGCATGCTATTATAATGCATGACTGTTCTGCTTTTTGTTAAGTAAAAATTGTCTTCTATCAATATAAGGAATAGTCTATAATGCCAACAATTACTAAGAAAACAAGGGAAAGAAAGTGAGTACAGAAAAGTTCCCAATAAGACACAGAACAAAATAGCAAAATAATGGATTAATTTCATTGGTTCTCATTGTAAAATGACTCAAGGAGGAAATCAAGTATGACAAAGGATAGGGGCTGAAGTATTCCCTCTCCCAAATCTGACTGTACCAACATGTGTGAATATTGCTTTATGTTTGGGGGAGGGAATGAGAAAAAATAACAGAGGGAGAAGGACAGAATGAGATATAGGAAAAGAGCTTCCTTATTGTTTGAATCCACTTAGAATAAACTGATTGAACCACTGACAAGGGATGGATCGTGGAGATGAGTGTGGTCTCTAGGATTTGTTAAGGATCCCCTATTCAGTAAGGAATAGGAATTAGGATTTTATATATATATATATATATATATATATATATATGATATATATATATGCACATACATATATTTATGTAATTATATAAAATCTTTGTTCCTATTCCCTACTGAATAGCATCAAAACATCTTAATTCAAGATCTCTGATGACCTACAAAGGGGAGGAGAGATGAATCTGAATATAGAAAGTAGAATAGTGGTTACCAGGGATTGGGGGTTGGGGTAGGGAATGAGGAATTATTGTTTAATGGGAACGGAGTTTCAGTTTGACAAAATGAAAAAAAGTTCTGTGGATGGATAGTGGTGATGGCTGCACAGCAATGTAAATGTAATGCTACTCACTAAACTGTACACTTAAAAATAATTAAAATGGTAAATTAAAAAAAAATCTCATGATCTAGACTGAACCTACTTTTCTAGTCCTATTTGCCTTTACTCTCATGTACGTTATTTACCAAACTGAGTAACAATAGTGTTCACAGGTGTAACATTTATTATTTGCCTGACACAGAGCTTTACATGCTGAATTTAATTGTAATTTTCATGAGAACCCTGTGAAATAAATACTATTTTGATCCATATTTTGCTGGTGGGGGACTGAGCCTTCGAGAGGTCCTGTAACCCCGGCTTGCACCCAGGTCCCACAGCCAGTGGGTGATCTGACTCCCTGGTTCCCTGCTCTGTGGCTACCCCTGCTGCTTACTGCCGTTCTGATAGGTGCCTTCACCTGAGCTTTTCTCTCTGCCTGAAATAAGGGCTATTCTATCTCACCTTCAGAGGTCCTATTCTGCTACTCTTCTAAGTGAGCCCAAATGCCACTTTATCCTTGAATTACGTACCCCAGGTGACTATGATCTCACAACCCTCCAAAAATTCCTCTCTTTGCTACTCTGAGTGTCACAGACCAGCAGCTGGGTACCACCGGGAGCTCGTGGGAAATGTTGAATCTGAGGCCACACCCAAGATCTCCGCAATCAAAAACTGCATTTAGGGTCTTCCCTGGTGGCGCAGAGGTTGAGAGTCCGCCTGCCAATGCAGGGGACACGGGTCCGTGCCCCGGTCGGGGAAGATCCCACATGCCGCAGAGCGACTGGGCCCGTGAGCCATGGCTGCTGAGCCTGCGCGTCCGGAGCCTGTGCTCCGCAACGGGAGAGGCCACAACAGTGAGAGGCCCGCGTACCACAAAAAAACCAAAAAACAAAAAACTGCATTTAAAAAAAAATATTTTATGCATTTAAGAAAAATTATTTACAGTTGATTTACAATATTGTGTTAACTTCTGCTGTACACAAAGTGATTCAGTTATACATGTACCTATCAATACATTCTTTTTCAGATTCTTTTCCATTATGGTTTATCACAGGATATTTAAGAAACTGCATTTTAAGATCTCCAGGTGGCTTATGTATAAACTTTGAGAACTGCAGGATGGGAATTTTTCTCTTTTTTTTGCTTTGCATCTCTGTACTTGTACACCTGTTTTATATTCCCAATTGGACTGTAAGCTCTTTAAGGGCAGGAGGGTATTATAGTCTCTTGACTATCCATAAATATACATAGCATAGAATTTGTTCTCTGATGTAACACAGCATTCACATTTAAAAATTTAGATCATTTACTAGGTCAAAAAGTACTGGGTTATTTGGAATAGTTTTTCCCAGTGTGCTAACAGTATCACTTTTGACAATTGGTTCACTTGTAATGTTTCCAAGAATTCAGGCTTCTGATAATGGTGAAAATGTTAAGAGGTATAATCTAGGTCCCTAAAATAAAACCTTCATTCCTTCCCAGAGCCTTTGGTCTATAACCAGCCCTTGTGACACAACGTCTTTCATCACCAAAGCACAAATATAAATATTACAGATTTGGAGAAAAATCAACACTTAGAAAATGGAAGTGCGGAAGCTGAAGACTCCAATCAATTTCACATGTAAAGCTTTGACGTTTGTCTATAGTCAGGAAACTCACTGTCTTCCAGGAACATTGGAATGGAATTTAGTTTTGTTTGTTTGTTTTTTTTTTTTGCGGTACGCGGGCCTCTCACTGCTGTGGCCTCTCTCGCTGCGGAGCACAGGCTCCGGACGCACAGGCTCAGCGGCCATGGCTCACGGGCCCAGTTGCTCTGCGGCATGTGGGATCTTCCTGGACCGGGGCACGAACCCGTGTCCCCTGCATCGGCAGGCGGACTCTCAACCACTGCGCCACCAGGGAAGCCCTGGAATTTAGTTTTGACAAATATTTGATTCCAAGCTCTATTTTAGAGCAAATTTAGTTAATAGCAAAACTTCAGTCACTAGAGACACTCCTGTACCATTGCTCACTAGGTACATGCCAAGGACCACTAATTAAAGCTATTGATTTTTGAAGGGATGACCGTGTGTTTTCTCATTCTTTATTTAGATCCAGTGTTTGCATGTATTTGTACCTCTAAATGTTCCCAGTGAGTGTGACCAACTGATTGCTGGGATTGTCAGCTGTGCGGGTCCTTTGATCAGCTTCTTGTTGCTGTACAATCTGGCTTCTCTGTTCTTTTTGCAGAATGTTTAATTGGACTACATGCATAAAAAGAAAAGAGGGGAAACACATATAGGTGGTAATTCTTCTTTTACTTCTACTGGCTCCATTTCAGCAGTCAATCTGACCTCTCCTGAAGTTCCAAATCTAAAAATTGTCTGAACATAAATCTACTCTTTGGAGCTGACAAAACCCTTTCATTCAGGGAGGATTCCTCGTTACCTCTTTTTTAGAATTTTTTTCCCTGCGAGTGTGTGTGTTGTTTCAGGGAGTGGCTCCCTTCCCACCTCACTCATTGGTTTGCTCACACCCTTATGGGATGAATCAATGCTTCCAGAAAGCCGGGGGCTTCCGAGGGACTGCGGGAACAATTACTTCCAAATGATCTCGTGCATCTTAGCAGGGAGCATTCAGACCACACCCCAGGTAAAAGGAAGTCTTTCCTTCATGCTTTTGAGAACGTTGAAAGGCTATGCACTCTGGTGTTTACTGCAAGAGGGTTTGAGGGAGAGATGCCCGGGTGTAGATAAATTTGACTATATCAAAATGAAATGTTATAGGCAGTTAGTGGAAAGGATGGGCAGATAAAGGCAAAACTGCTTACTGGCAACCAAAGAAGATGCTCAGGACAGTCCTTGGCGCAGTGTGAATGCTGAGAGACACCCTGTCATGTTTCTTCTCAACAAGAAGCTAGTGGCCATCTGTGAGTGTGGGTGTCAACGTCAGAAAGAAGAGAACTTTTAGGGAAATAGAAGAAAGGAAGGCACTGGAGCCCGAAACTGAGCAAAGAAGCAGTGAGCCTGCATGGCACGGGGGGACAACAGTTTCTTATATTATTAGTCGAGTGGCCGGTGAGAAGGTGACAGTCTCAGAGTTTCGAGCACTTGAAACTATACTTAGGAAAATATTTTCATCCTTTCAGCTCTAATTTTTATTATTAAACTAGTTTCTCAAGGATAGGAATTAAAATGCATTTTTAAACAACACTGACAATGGAAAGTGTTAACTGGCATTTAACCAATGCAATGATATTAACATGCATCTGGTTCTGCTTTGTGTGGAAAATGATTTTTCATCACCATAGCAATTCATTTCTGGGCTCCACTGGAACTGGGCTATGGTATGCAGCAAAATTTTTCTTTTTCTTTCCTGAATAAGGGATTCAGCAGTCCACCGGCTAACACGGGGCTAACATCTAAGTGTTGTATAGTGTAGCTAGTATAATTTCAAATCCTTTTCCAACTAAATTTTGTGCAAAAAATTCTGTACATGCTTGTTAGGATAAAATGATGCTAGGTAAAAGTGATGAAAAGAGCCCCATGCTAACAATGTACTGCCAGCTTAAAAGTGAATACCAAACCATTGCCCTTTTTGTGGTTAATCTGAGGTTATGTGTGTGGATAGGAATTAATCCCTGATCTTGTTCTCTGACAGTAAACTAGGAAGATGAAAAGTCTTTAGTACTGTTGGATTTTCCATTTTAAATGTTATTCTTGATGACATTATATGTTGGCTCAACTAAAATTAAAAACAAACTGTTCTCCTTACCTGGTGAAGAAATTTTATGCAGGCTATGGATGTTCCTGTAAGAAAATATAACAATAAAAAAGAAGGAAATAGTTTTACTTATTTTCAGTTGCTTTCATTGTCAACATTTGGTTATGTTTAGAAATTCCTTTGAGGATATGTTCTAAAAGCACACCTCATTCATTGAAGCATCCATTTTTATTCATACTTTGTTTCAATTTTATTCACTAAAATTGTAACTATTAACCTTTAAAAAGTCAATAGTTTACAATGTATCAGTAGTGACGATCTATTTGTATTTTAGAGACTTTAGTAGCAAGCTAAAGTAAAGAAGTACATTTTTGGAGAAATAAATCTTGGTCACTGTATATGCTTTAGAAGGCAAAGCCACTTACTGTTAATGATGGTTATATGTATTTTGTAACCACAGGGCACTTATACTGAAGTGCATACGTCAGTATTTCAATTTCATCTGGATAGAACATAAGATAGACCTGGGCTTCCCTGGTGGCACAGTGGTTGAGAGTCCCCCTGCTGATGCAGGGGACACGGGTTCGTGCCCCGGTCCGGGAAGATCCCACATGTTGCGGAGTGGCTGCACCCGTGAGCCATGTCCGCTGAGCCTGCGCGTCCAGAGCCTGTTGCTCTGCAACGGGACAGGCCACAACAGTGAGAGGCCCGCGTACCGCAAAAAAAAAAAAAAAAAAAAAAGATAGCTCTGTAGTCATCATGTGGGGAGATGAGGGCAGGTCTATAGCACCTGAGGACAAAGTCACACTTTCACCACTTCTTTTCCTCCTAAAAGACTATCTTTATTTCCTACCCAAATGAAATTCTATGATAGATTATCTGAACTACCCTCAGTGATTTCCTTGCTAAAACCCCTCTCCACCCATCAAGATATTGATGAGATTAGTCATGTAAAGAAGACTTCCTAGAAAATAATCCATCTAGAAAGTGTGTTGTATTGTGTATCACTGATAAGACTAGTGGGTTCCCTAAATCTCATGAGGGATCTAATGTCCGTTCCTAAAAGGGAAAGCATTGATTTATTACTTTTGGATGATAAGCCTGGGAATTGCGACCTGACTGCCATGGAGGAATAGACAATTATTTTTAAAGGCAGAAAATAATATTGAAAAATGAAAGTTGGCTCAGAAGGGTTTGTCTGTGTAGTTTTTATGCCCTAAGGAATAGACATTGTTTCTAGAAACCCTAACCCTAACCCTACTCTGTTATAAGCCTAGACCTTATAATCATCTAGTCTTACCATCCCACTAAATCCTAAGCTCTCATAACCCATACTGTGACCCTGGGCCATTCTCCCCGACACCCACTATGCTTTCAGATCTGATTCCTGAACCGAAGAGACCACTAGTCCCTTAGTCTGAAGTCCCTCTTCTTCCCTGTCCATGTTGAACTCCATGGTTGACCCTTTGCTCTTCCCCCATCAGTACCCTCAGTTTCCTGACACTCACAACATTCTTCTGCCAGAGCCACCTCTGAACATCAGTTCTATAAATGCTGCAATTCACTTGCTCTGTTCCTATGATAGGCAGTTGAGCATTCCTGGAGACATTATCAAAAAGCCAAGCAAATTGCTTTTACTACAAATTCACGGATTTACATTTAGGCTGGGCCCTCACAATAGTCTGTCAATCCTTTTACTTATTTATAGTCAGGCCTCTTTCTCACTGCATCATCCTCCATCAATGGTGTTCCAGGCTTTTCCATTTCTCTTAAAATCCTGTGTCACTTTTGCTACTTCTTCCTCAGCTACTGGACCACTTAATGGTAGAGCTGGATGGTTCAGTCTTGGACCTCTTCTTTTCTTATTTGTGCTGACTCCCCTGGTGATCTCATCTGGTCTCATGGTTTTCAATACCATGTATAGGTCAACAACTGTAATGATTTTATCTCCATGACAGACTTTCCTCTGAACTTTTCTCCCATCCCCACATTTCCACTTGGATATACATTTGTCATATCATATTTGATCTTTATTTTCAAACCAGCTTCACCTCTTGTTTTCCCTGTTTCAGTAAAGAATATCTTATTTCTTTCAGTTATTCAGGTCAAAAATTTTGTACTTGTGTTGACTCTTGTCTGCTCTTATATCGCACATCTAATTTTTCAGCAAATTCTCAGTTTTTCCTTTAGATTCCAGCCAACCCAAGTTTTACCTAACATTTTCTCTCCTATAGGTTATTATACTAGTCTTCACAGCACTTATCACAATTGAAAATCCTATTTTATTGCATATTTATTTGGTTTCCTGTCTCCCTCCCACCAGAATGGGTAGAGGTTTTTGTTCTCTGTGTGTCACCAACCCCTAGAATAGAGCCTAGCATCTGGTAGGCATTTAATAAGATCTTGTTGAGTAAATGAAATTAAGTAGAAGGCAACGTATTCAAGTGAGGTTTGGTTTAAGTAGGAGTGTAGTAGCAGGACTGATGGCTATGTAAAAGGACAAAGATGTAGGTGGGTGACTAGATGTGGTGATGAGGGTTTTGGAAGTTCTCTTCAGATTGCTTCAACTATCTCAGTGAAGTGGGAAACAAAGTTGTCAGCTCAGAGTGAGAATGAGGAAGAAGATGTAGGGGTTTGAAGAAAGAGGAGAAGGTGTGAGTTTTCTAGCGAGTGGGAGAGTAAATGGGCTCTGGAACTGTATAGTATGATTACAGAGAAGAATTAAAGTGCCAGATTGAGGCTCAGGGTCATAAATTTGAAGTGAAACCAGCAAGTGGGGTCGTGTGATTTTTTTCTGTGACCACATTTACCCTTGTGGTGCAGGAGGAGAGTAGGTAGGTGGTAGACTGTGTGACCACTATGATTTACCCGAAGTGGATGGTGATGTGAGAGAAGGTAAGGTATTTGAAGGGCATGCACAGGAGGAGTTGTGGTCAACTCGGTCATTAAGTCTGGCCAAAAAAAAAGAAGTCTGGGAAAACTTAATGTTGGAAGGATCAGTAGACTTTCATTTTGGTGGTTTCCCAGAATTGTTGGAGTCCAGAATTGAAGAGATGGTGTGGAAAGAAAAGAAGTGTTGATCAGAGAAGGAAAAAACCCTGAAATTATGGTGGTGTTGTGGCTACTGGTTGTTGCTAAGGATGTGAAGGGCAAGGAAGAGTAGAGGTAGTGAAATACGCTATTAGAAAAATTACCCATGGGATAGCATATTGGGTATTATAAAAAGTGTGGTGTTAGAAGGAGTGGAATTAACCCCAGAAGTAAATCTTCAAAGAAAGAAGGGTTTGACTTGGGGGTGGGCAGATGGCTGTAACAAGAAGAGGTAGTGAATGGTGTAGACTTGTGGATGGCAGGAGCTTCAAACCTGGAAGTTTGTAGGTAAGAGGGAAGAAGAATGGTCTGGAAGCAGAAAAGAGTGTACAGAGGATACCTAGCCTACTTCTGGTGGGTCACCCAGTGTGAGAGGAAACAGAGAGCTTCTTGGGAAGCAGAGTCCTTCAGCAGGAACCATGTTTAGTTAGAGGCAGAACATGTAGAGAAGAGGTTAAGGATGTGGAGGGATGTGTGACAACTGCCTGAATTCCAGAAAGTGTATGGTGAAAAGTTTCCAAGAGTTGGATCACGGTATGTTGCTGAAACTCAGTCTCTGTTCACCAGTACTGAATAGAAACTCAGAGACAGAGTTTTGGGTGAAGTAGAAAAGACTAGCTTTTATTGCTTTGCCAGGCAAAGGGGGCCACAGTTGGCTAATGCCTGCAAAACTGTGTGTCCCGCCCTGGAGGAGGTAGTGTTCAAGGAACAGGGTGTGGTCAGCTCATGGACATTCTTCTGATTGGTTGGTGGTGAGGTAACTGGGAGTCAGTATCATCAGCCTTCTGGTTCCAACCGGTATGGGGTCTATGTGCTTATGGGCAGCAGACAGTTAACTTCCTCCACCACGTGAGGGTTTCAGTAGCTGCAAAACAGCTCAAAGGACATGGCTCAGAATATTATCCATAGTCCTTGAGGAAGAACTAAATGCCCTTGACTTTGTTTAATGGCTAAAGTATTATTATTTTGACCTGCTTGACTGTTTTCCTTTCTTTCTGCCTTTTCTCACTTCCCTGATTAAATTTATTCTTTCACTAAAGTTTTTCTACAGGCAAAAAGCAGGTGAAGGACATGGGTGGGGATCTATTCTGGGAAGGCCTCATAGGGTCCATCTCGGTTACAGGTACAAGAAGGGAACAAAACTAGGGGTATGCATTGCACACAGAGACACAGGGATGGCTGGGTTTCTCGTGCAGCTGATGTGATCGGGTTTAAAGGGCATGTTGAGATACGACACACAAGGGTGGCACGACCTGAAGGGAGAGGAGTCTGGGAGTTCCTGCCAGGGCTATTGCATTTCTTGTGACAGAGGCATGGAGGTGGCAGCGTGGCAGTTTCCTTATGACTAGATGGGGCTGATCGCATCATGAACATGGATTACATACCAAATGAGTCCCCTCACCTTCCAGCTTCTCTCACTGCCTCACAGTCAGAGCTTTTCTGTATCTCCGTTAATCTTCTCCATTCTCAGAGGAGGCCATGTTCTTTCTGTTGTTGCTTTAGCTTTTTCTGCCTGCTTCCTCCAGGACTTTGCTCCACTTTCCTTCCTACTGGTTCCTTCCCCGAGTCTACAGACGTCTTCACGTCTATCCTGTTACAGACCAACAAGGGAACCTCTTTGACTGGACTTTCCTTTCTAACTACTCTCCATCTCTCTTCCTCCTTCTCACCCAAACGTCTCAAAAGAGAAATCTCCAGCACCATCTTCTCTTTCTGCCTTTCCTTTTAGTCCTCCATCTATTACTCTTGGCTTTCTGTCCTGATCGCTAGCCTTGGGTCTTATAAAACCAGCATTACCTATCTGACATTCTAATGAGACGATCTCATTCTCAATCTACAGCGCTTGGTTCTCAGTGTCAAAAGGACAGAACTCAAGCTTGATTTCTCACCCAGTGCTGCTTTCCATGCCTTCACTCAGCTGGTTTCCTCAGCCTGGAAGACCCTTATTTTTCTCTTCACTAGAACTTAAATTCCAGGTGCTGTGTTTTATGGAGCTTCCCAGACTGGGTAGGCATCCCTTATCGCTTTTCCCTTCCTATTCTGTGCGTATGCTTTTCCTACTTGTGACTGGTCTATTGGCTGTTTCTTATTTGCTGTTATATCTCTAGCTCCTGAGTACCTGTCACACAGCAAATGCTTAACAAAATGGTTTTTGAATGAATAAAGAATGAATGAAAGAGAAGGTATATCCTCGAGAAGAGGCATTGGTATCCTGGCAGCAAGAAAAGTAAACTTTCAATTTTCAATTCACATTTTAGCATTCTCATTCATGATATATGTCAGAAGTTTCACACATGCTTGGTGATTATGAGTCACACTGAACCTGCTAACCCAGAGTTAAATGGATAAAAGTCCTTGACCTCTGTGGGGTCATCACAAACACAGCATCTGGTCTGTTCTGAAATTAACTTTTATCCATGTTAACTTGCAACATTCCAGCAGCTCAACTTGCCAAGCTGCTCTTCTGTTGCCGTGTCCTACAGTAGGATCTTCCTTGGGTTGTATTTCTTTCTCCGATAAATATTTTCACAAAAAAAGGGTCGGATAAACTATGAATATTTTAATAGATGTTCTCTTTGCCAACCATACACATGATCATAGGACAATAGGCAATTTATCAAAATAAATGAGATAAATATAATATGTAGAGAGTAAAGTCAAAATAAACCTTTGATAAGACTGAAAGTCTAATTTATAACGTGTCTCATAGGTCTCTTCTGGTGATGCTGAAGCCAAACTTCTGACCTTCACATTTGTCCCCACTGTCAGAAGACTACCAACCCACTCCCAGTTGGGTGACACCTCTAAATTCATTGTTAAAATTCCTGAGGAACCAAGTGATAAGACTCCAGAAACTGTAAATAGGGTAGGATTATTTTTTACTATTTTTTATATCAAGCAATTAACATTAAATTATCCATCATAATGACTTGCAAATTTGTATGGATGTTTATTTTCTCTGCTTAAAGTGAGATAACTGGGAAATCTAAGATTGGCTAAAAATATAACTATGTAATAGGAACTTCAGTGTTATCAAATCTCAGGTTCTCTCCAATACATTATTCTCAGCCCTTTTGATTTGATATCCTTTTGTTTGCTGTTCACGTGATATATTCGGCCTCCTGACACCTCCCCTCCCAAATGTATCTTAAAATAATAAAAACAAAATTTTTACAAAGTTTAAATTTATCTTTAAAGAATGCTAGATAAAAGAGCGAGGTGTTATTTTACGTGTAACAGATTAGCAGCATTAAAAAATTGTAATATCTGAATTTGGGGCAATTGTGGATATGTTGGCAGGCTCACACTTTGCTGCTAGTTTTGTGAATTTGTACAGTTTTGGTGGAAAACCCTTATCCACAGTCATACAACTGTTTATAACCCTTTAATGTTTAAACTCTTGGAAATGCATCCCAGGGAAATAGTACAGAGGAAAAAAGTGTTATATAGGAAAATAATTAGAGAAAAATAAAAGGAGCCTAATATCTAACAATTAGAGAAAAGCTAAGCATGAGATAATACATCACCTTGACAAAGTTATAATTATAATGGTTATGTAATTTCATGGAACATGTTAATCTTACATATTAAGTGATACAATAGATTATAAAGTTGTATTTATACCCTGATTATACCTATCTAAAGAGAGATCAAGACTGAAAAAGAAATTAAAACAAACAGAAAAAAACATAAAAATAACTTGTGTTAAATAGTGACATTTTGGGTAAAAAAAAATTTCTCTTTAAAATGTATTTTAATACTATCTTATTATAAATAAAATGTGACTGGGGGAACTTTGTGGTATTTTTGAGCCAACTTGTAGGAGATAAAATTATCTGATTCTCGTTGTCTATATGAAAACACCTTATCTAGCAAGAAGTAATATATAACCTGGGACTTACCATGTCATCTTATTTCAAAGACTGTTGGGACCAAATTATTTCAGAGAAATTCTGAATGCCACATAAAGCACTTCTGGGAAATTTCTCCCTAACAGTACTCAAGTACACATAATATATTCATGGGATCCTTTGTGATTAGGTGCTATGAGTGTGGGACTATAGATGTACGAATCAATCTTGGCTGCAGATCTCTTAAGCCTCCAAAGATAAGGATATTCATTTACAGATGGCAATGGTATCTACACAGCCACAAGTTTTGCTTGACCATTAACTAAACCCATGACACATCCCCATTTGTTTTGTGAATGTCTTTATGGAAAACATTGCTCTCTTTCCTCTCTTTTTAAAAAGCCATATCAGGATTTATTTGAAAGCAGGTTTTGCTGACTTTGATCCTGAGCCCTAAATTGTTTGGGCTTGGACCAGGAAAAACAAGTGGGTTAGTAAAAGTAAACCATTAGCTTCAACCCAAATCTCTCCTATGCCAACCTGATTTTTAGATATATTCGTAAAAACTTTTGTCCTTGGAGGTTATAAGCAGATTAAGGTTTTAAGAAAGAGTACATGCAAAAAAGCATTTACCAAAGCAACATCAACGCTTTCGCTTTCATGTCTCTACGTTTATTGCAGTCTGATTCCAATGAGTATTCGACCTTGAATGTTGGGAGCCAACGGGAGAGAGACCGAGAAACATTGACTTATCCTTTAGCGGTCAAGGACAAGGCTTCCCAAGGAAGGGGATTTAAAGCAAACGAACCTCAAGGAATGCAGCAAAGTGACCTCTTCAAAGCTGAATATGTCTTTATTGTGGACTCTGAGGGGGAAGATGAAGCTCCAAGCAGAAGAGGTGAACAAGGCCCCCCAGGAGGGATGAGCACCACAGCTGCTCGGCCCACGTCTCTAGCAATCTCCTCCAGTCTGGTTTCTGATGTGGTACGCCCCAAAACTCGGGGGGCAGACCTCCAGGTTCCATCACATCTTGAAATGCCTCATGGGATGGCTCCTCAGCAAAAACATGGGCCGGTAGGTTTTTCTCCTTGTCATTAAAAAAAAAAAAAGTTTCATACCCTTTGTCTGCAAAGACATTTCTATTTATTCAAGGCATCAAGGTGTACAAAACTCTCAAGGAAAGAGATATTAAAAAACTAAAATCCCAAGATCATAAACCATCACAGTGTAAATATAGATAAGAAATTGAAAAGAAATAAATTTCATAAGATGAAAAGGATTATATACAATTATGCTGTGAACTGGCTGAAGAGAATATGTAAAACACTTAGCTGGAGGGGATTTGGAGGAATATTAACCCTTCCTTCTGAAAATTTTTGGAGAAGGTCAGTACAGGGAATTTCTTAGGAGAGAGTTCTTGGTGGGCTGGGTGCATGAAGAAGCACATTTCAGAGATGAGAAAGATCCAGCAAAAAGACATCAACTGGATGCAGACACTTTACTTTTAAACCAGTAAAAGAGTAGTAAAAGGATACACTAGGAATTAAGAGTGTGTAAGGAAAATCATTTCCTCCTGTGTGACTTCAGGGAAATATTGACTGTATTCCTGGAAACCACCGGAAGCAGGGCTGGCCTCAGAGAACTGGGGAGAAGATCCCACCCCAAAGCTTAGCAGCAAGATTGAATGGTTCCTTTAAGGTGTCAAGGCTTTGATACAGTAGGAGAGGACTCATAGCTGAGAGGGCAGGAAGGAAAGGGGGTGAAGAGGGTGGGATTTTGAAGGGAAAAAACTAGGATGACTGGCTATTTGTTGTCATGAAGTTATCAGATGACTTTGACAAGGCATAGAATGTCAGGAATGCAGAGACTGGCTTGGCTTTGGGAGTAAATAATGGGTGCAGAGCTCCCTGTGACAATGAGCACGAGTCAGTACAAAGATGTCCTATTTAGAATCTGCTAGACCAGGCACTTGCAAGCATAACAAAGTAGTTGGGAGAACATTTTTATTGTTGAGTTGGCCTTTTGGTACTACTAGGACCTATGCAAAACTGTAGCGTAGGCATCTTATCTTTGGTGCCACCTTATCTTTATTTATGCAGCCTTCACTGGACTTCCTGATAATGAATTTATGTCACCCTCAAGCATCCAGTATCCTCATGCTGTCTTTTGGTGATAGAAGACTCTCACTGGGGTAGCACCACCCAGGTCTATTGGACTAAAACATTCATTTCTTCTTGAAATTTATTCTTATCTAGTTATTGGGAATATTCTAATCATATAATTAAACATATTCTCAGTAAGTGATGATAGGCTTAAACATTTCTTTCTTGCCTTAGGAAAGATGATGAAATAAGCAAGTTGGCAATGTGGAAGTTTCCATAGTGTGTGGAGTGTAGTTTAACATGGCCTTTGAAGACATGGTGATACCAAATATAAATAAAGAAAAGTATTCTTAATGAAGCAATGTTTGGCTTTTCAATTTACTCTTTTCTCCGACTGATAGATTTCTTCCGCTGAGTTGGTCATTTATTTTGTCTTCATGTGACCAAATATATAGAGGGAAAACCAAAGACAAACACACACATTTGGGATCTTTTTGCCAAAATCAGTTAGTTAGAAGTAGGTTATAGTTCATCCATGTTATCAAAGCTCCAAATGAAAAGGCAAAGCTCAGCCTAATTCATTAGTGGTGGATGAGCATTATGATTACTGCAGATGGAGGAAAACTGGGTCCTGAAATGTTTGGGAATAACCATTGTTCCGGATTCCATTTCCTATAGTAATCCATTTGAGTGATGAATAGTAGGTCATCATGAAATAAACATAAAAAAAAGAAAGTGAAAATGAGATGACTGTTAAAGGTAAGCTAAACAGAAATGGCCAGAGCATTAAAGAAGTCACTCTGAGAAGTTAGTACAGTCAGTAGTCGAAGCTTAGTGTAAAAAGCCCAAAGATTATCCCATAATTGGATTACCTGATGCCAGCAACATCAGCTTTTCAATCAGAAATGTAGTTAATTAAGTTATTTCTGGTCCACCTGGTAAAAATGAATCCATGTACAGAATTGTCTATATATTATCACTATCAGTTAGTCAGGAATAATTTATGAAGCTATTCCTAAAAAAAATTTACTTAGCTCCTAGTCTGACCTTTAACCTTTCTATAACCTAGCCTAGATGTCGTTTTCTATCCACATTGGTACTTCTATTCTTCAGCTCTCCTGAACTGTCATCAAAGTATACACGTCATACCTTTGCATCCTTGGTCCTTGATTCCTCTGTGTGTGATTCTTCTCTCTTCTCAGCCCATCTACATGTGACCACAGCTACTTGATGCTCTAAGCTCAGCCCAAGCAGTACCTTTTCCTAGAGACATTCTCTTTGAAGACTAGTTAGTTTCTCTCTTATATCTTTGTCATTTTCCTTGTAGTTTGTAGTCTTTTTAGAAAATCTCCAATATAACTCCTTTTCACCTGATTATAATGATGGATTTTATCTTTCTTCCTCACTAGACTGAGAACTATTTGAAGTCAAGGTCTGTCCCTTGTACATTTCTGTACCTCTAGCACTTAGGAGAGTGTCTTGCATATACATGAGGTTCAGTAAGGTGTATGAAAAGCATAAATATTTAAAAGTTCACATCTTTGAAGTCCTTGCTCAGATATTGACTCCTTCATGAAGCCTGCTTTGGTTCCTTCAGTGAAAGCAAACTCTCCCTCAATATAATTCTGGTAGCTTTTTCTGTACATCTTCTATAACAATTATCCTATTCCAGCATGTATTATAACTATTTAGGTTCATGCCTTATCTCACCTAACAGACTGTAAAGTTTTTAGAGGTAAGGTCCACGTTAAGCCCATTTTTATTAAACACTTTTCTCTCTATAGTGGTTACTATATTATCTTGAACAAAGTCAGTATAAATATTGGGTTGAGTGTATTTTGTGTTCCAAATACTTTTGCTGAGGTGGCATGTTTAAGCAAAAGTACATTATGTTAAAAATCATTAAAGAATTTAAAATTTTAAAGTGTAAGTCAAAATTAAAAAGACTGTATAATATAAGCAGTTGAATCAAAAGCCTTTCAAATAAAATTCAGAAAGAAAAGAGTAATGTTTTTGAATGTTAATGTCTTGAATGTTGGTGTAGATGGCTAAGAATTGACTTTCCTAGGGATAGTATTAGACTTAAAAGAGAGGTGAATATACACGTATAAAAACAGAATGATTTGTCTGAAAGAACTACAATAAAGCCTGGAGCTAAGACAGTGTCTGTGGGAATAAAAAGAGGGACTTTGTGGGGGTAGAATGAACTGGATTTGTTCATTGACCACATACGGAAAAAAAAATCAGTGATGAATGAAATTTATAACCAAGGAAATTGAATGAATGTTGGCACTAACTGAGGAAAGAATAACAGGTCTTGGGAAGGGATAAGAAGAGATGAGATATCTAATGTTGAGTTTGAGATGCCTGGTGGCAGAACGCAATGCTATCAAGAAAGAAGCTGGAAATATGAATCTGGACATAAGAGGGAGATGGGAGACTGGAAGTATTTCCTATATGAGCTGAAGCTATGAGAATGGAGCGGTTTACTCATGGAAATAATGCAAAACAGGAAGACACAAGATACAACTCAGGACACAGTCAAGTATAAAGGGCCAGTGAAAGATGAGAAGCCAAAGAAGGAGGCTGAGAGGGAAACAAAGAAGTTGGAGAGAGGGGTTTCATGCAGGGAAAGCTAAAGAAACTTTCGACTAAAAAGTAGTTTATAAATGAGGTCAAATACATAAACTATATAAACATTAATTAATTAATCAATAATTTAAACGTAGCTCAGTAATGTTTTCTTTCTAAAACTCAAATGAATCTGTTATCAATCATATCCATTCTGGGATACAAAATACCAACCGTGAAAGAACATTCGGGTGGCATGACATGTTTTGAGAATGAACATGGAATTATCACATAAGAATCATATGGTTCTCCCCGTTTTATGCTGGGAGACTTCCTGGAGAATGCAGCTTTCCTCTCCAATATTGTACTTTCATATTTTCTAGCTGCCTTGACGACAGATTTTCTTACTGTCCTGCAGCAAGTAATTCTGCCAAGCGGGACAGCCAGGTTAATATATGCTGCTGCTTGATTTAGAGAAGATTAGAAGCTAGGAGATCAAGAGGCCAAGATCAAAGGGAAGGGAAGGATCAAAAGGCCTTTTGCTGATAGAGTTGGAGGTGAAGCATTAGGGGTCCCTGCAGGGAGGTGTGTCCTCTGCAAGGAAGGGAGGGGACCCTCTCCTGCATGATTATTATTAGAACCAGATGTGTAGGGATGGGGCTAGTGATGTGGGGTCTGACCTGGCCGCTGTCTCAATTTGGGATATGGGAGCCCTTCTGCTCTCCCAGGTTAGAGCCCAGAGTCTGGTCCCATTACCTGCTTGGACACACACCTCCTTTGGGCTCCTCCTCTGGGAGAGGGGATGAGGTTGTCCAGCATGTGACCAGCTCTGCTCCGGAAGAGCAGCCTGGCACCTTCTACTAAAATATTATTCTATAATATGATTTATGAAAATAATATAATATATAACACAGTAGAAAATATTATAAATTTAATACAAGTCAAAATAAAATACAAAACAAAGCCAAATAAAGTAGGGCCTTCAAAGTCCATTAAACTATAGGACTTAGGAGGTCATTTGGTGACCTTGATGGGAACAATGTGAGTGGGGTGAAGGGGCAGAAATCAAGTTGACGAATGGATAAGTAGTGAAAAGGAGATCACACAGTAGAGAGATGGTATGAAAAAGCAAAAATGAGACTGGCAACTTATGGTCACACTCCTCTGGGCAGTTACTTGAGGTCGTAAACTTTAGTGTCCTCATTCGTAGAATGGGGTGATGCTATCAACCTTCCTTGGGAAGATTAAATGAAATTAAATATATGGCCTAGAACAGTTCCTGGCCCACAAGTGTTCTCAGGAATGATTCATTGTATTTAAAAAGTTGGAAATGGCAGCATGTTTGGGGGCACAAGGTAAGGAACATGGGAGGAGGGAAACATTTTATATATTCGTTCAAACATAGCTTGGATGTCAGAATGGAAGAAAGGACACAAAAAATAAGATCAGTAGAACTGGTGGTGGCCAAATAGAGGAGGCTCTTACAAAAAATTCTGGGAAATTTGGACATTGGTACACATATTAATTAAGAACCTAGATTTTAGGGATCCATGGAAAAGAGATTGCAACAAATTATTTGGACAGGGCATCAGACATAGAAACCTTTTTTATAGTCGTGGGCCTTTGTTTTATAGTGAAATACCCTATTCATACCAGCACATTGTATCAGAATAGCTTGTATATGTCTCTCTTACACCAGTAGATTTGTGAGCCCTGTGATGACAAAAAATCTTGCCTTCTGTCTGCATCACCTAACTCCAATGCCTGAGACACTATAGGTACTAAGAAAGTATCTGATGAATGAGTGATCCTCCTTTTCCCATGACACTGCCATATAAATAGGGAACAGACATCATTACATAACTTTCTTAATTTACAGCAGAGAAAAATTATATTAGAGGAGGGAAGACAGCCTAGGACTCCAGCCTCATAGCTTGGCTGTTGTTTTGTATTTTGCCTGTTAAAACACATTGTCCATAGCTTTTGGCCTAGGGATTTAGAGGTTTAAGACTTTGAAAAAAGCTGGGAGGTTAAACTTCCATGGTAGTTCTGCTAACTGCTAGTCTTCTGCTGTTATGCTGAGAAGACTAGCTTGGAGCCACAGGTTCCTGAAAAATGGCATGTTTCTATTAAAATGCAAGGAAGTCATTTGTATATGCCCATCAGCAGGATGACTTCCTAACTGTATGCAGAGCAGAGCTACATGGGGCCCAGCAGCAAAGAAAACAAAACAGGAGTCTGCCTTGCATAGCAGGTGGGAGGTCATCCAAGTAGTAACGCAGATTCTGGCTGGGTCCACTTGATCGTATAATTGCCTTGAGGCAGTTGAGATGATTAAAAATGTAGAGGCCCTCATTCTTTTAATTGATATACATACCCCTGACCAACTGATTTTATTGCTTTAAAAACCTTTCTCTAGCACTCTTCCCATTGCCAACTCCCCATTTCCTTTCTTGTTTAGGGTGAGTATACGATTCCATCCTATTCCACCCACTTAGCCTACGTTGTCACTGTCCATGGTGAGTGACACTGGACACACCAAGGAGAGTTCCTCTGACTCAGTGGGGGACCCTGGCTCTGCTCTGATGCTGGCAGAATCCCTGTGATGCCTCGCTGGTCGTTGGTTGCTTCTTCTGGTTGAGACCAATTGTACCCATAGCCCGAGGGGCAGGCCTTCAAGGAGCTTGGAAAACAATTGCACCTGAAAATGATGCCAATGAAAGGTGACAGGTTCAAGGAACAGTGGGACGTCTAGAGGGAGGACACCTAGATCATCCTGGATCACCAGGAAGGGTTCACATTGTCTGAGCTGAAATGTGAAAGATGAGTAAAAGTGTTCTTGGCTGACGAACAGGGCCCAGGCATTCCAGACAGTGAGGACAGCCAGGGAAGTACGGACACACAAGAAGAGGGTGGAAAAGAGAAGGAGTATGATAAGGGCTCATCATATATACTAGGAAATACACTAGGAGAGAGAGATGATATAGAGGCCACAGATAAAACAGTTTTGAAAAGGAGGAAGAGATTGCAAGTCAGATTCTGTAGAGAAATCAGAAGAGATAAGGGATTCAAGTGCCGGAGGGGCTTAGGAAAAAATAAACCATTGTAGATATTGGTGATAAGAGTTTCTGCAGAAGAGCAGGGGGTAAAATCTGTTAAGAAGTCAGGGGAAGTATGTTACTTTTCTATTGCTGCATACAGATTACCATATACTTAGTGGCTTAAAAAAAACACCTATTTATTTTCTCCAGGGTTTTTTAGATCAGAGGCCTGGGCACAGCCGAGCTGGGTCTCACAAGTTTGAAATCAAGATGTCAAGTTCGTCTCACCTGGAAACTCTCCTAAGGGAAGGGTCTGCCTCTAAGTTCCCCCATGTTATTGGCAGAATTCATTTCCTCGAGGCTGTAGAATTCATGGCAGCTTGCTTCTTAAAGCTGCTACCTTGATCTCCAGCTTTCTGACCCTCTTTTAAAGGGCTCATTTTACTAGTGTTGCCAAGTCTGAGCTCGTGCTGTTCACCGCATGTCAGGCTAATAAATTGAGAGATGATTTGTTGGGGCCAGGAATAGTGACTCTATTTGGAAAGCTAGCAGACCAAGAAGATGGCAGACTAGTGCCCCAAGGAACCAGCTTCCCTGAGTTGGAATTCAGTCTTCTTTTATCTAAAAATGGGAGGTGGTTTAGTTAGTTGTTGCAAACTTCTTGGTGTTGGGATCCTTTGTTTTTGCAGCTGTCCACATAGGTCTGTAGGTCTGGTCACAATGTTCCTATAAACCTTCAAGACAGATGTTACTCTGTTCTGCAACTTTTTATCTCTATATGAATGGAAAAGTGTTACACCTTTAAAGGTTAGAGCCTTGAGAATGCGCTATCCTGCATATTTCAGGCTATAGGCAACATTCTTAACTTGTAGCTAAAGCAATAGATACACAGGTTAAAGTAAAAGAAACACATCCAATATGGAGTCAGATTTGTTCTTCCCTATTACATTAGGGCATGCCTACTCAGGAGGATCTCTTATTTGATTAAGTTAAAGTCACCTGATTAGGAATCTTAAATACATTTGCAAAATCCCTTCACCTTTGCCAGGTTCTATTAGCTAGAATCAAGTCACAGTCTCCATCTATATTTAAGAGGAGGGGATTAAGGCAGTCTGTGTGGGGGCGGCTGTTTGAGAAGTCATTTTAGGGTGTGTTGGCCAGAATAAGTAAGTAAATCAGCACAGTGATGGTAGGGAAAGGTGTGACTGAGAAGAAATCTACATAGACCCGTAACTAGGGTATTTACAGGCACCACAGATCTTGGTGCCTATGTGTGCCTCTGTTTATATCAGTTAGATTTTGTTGCTTAACAAACAGTACCAAAATTGTGTTTTTAAACAGCAACCATCTATTTAGCTCAAAAATCTGCAGGTCAACAATTTGGCTGTGTTCAGCTGCGTGGTTCTGCAGCTCTGGGTCAGGCTTGGCTGATCTTTGCTGTAGTTCACTTACGGGTCTGCAATTGGCTGCTGGGTCAGCTGCTGGCTGGTTAGCTGTCTGGTGGTTGGTTAGCTGAGATGTGGTCTGGCATCTTCCAGTGGACTAGCCTGGGCTCATTTACATGGTGGTGATGCTCCGCACTCAGCAAGCCAGTAAGCCCCAATGCACAAGTGCTTTTCAAGCCACTGTGTCTTGTATCACATTTGCTAACATCCCACTGGTCAAAACAAGTCATATGGCTAGGTGAGGTTAAAGGGTGAATGAGGGAAAGGACTTTGCCTTTCTTATGAAAAGAGTAGAAAAATGTGGACATTTTTACAGTCTACTACATGATAGTTATTATTATCTTTTTAATGATGGGAAGTATTCTGCTTTATGTTAGGATGAGAGAACCAGTAAAAAAGAAAAAGGATGAATACGTAGCATACAGGGGATAGTTAATGAAATGGGATCCCTGAGAAGGCAAGAGCTGCTGGAATTCCGAGTACAGAGGGAAACTTACTCTTAAAAAGGGAAAAGGCATTATTTTTCTTTAGAATGAAGGAAAGGGGATAAGAATAGGTCTAGAAAAAGTTTAATTTTCCCAGTAATCATAATTTTCCTTGGAGAAAAGGAATCTCGGTTATCTGTTGCACACAGTGAGGGAGGTTCTGGGAAAAGGGTTAGTGAGTGCTAACTTTGTGGAAGGCTGTTGTTTAGAACAGGAGAGGAAGCTGAGGTCAAAATATAAGAAAAGAAAAAAATAAATCCCAAACGACCCACAAAAAAGCTGAGTGGTACACAGCCCAGCTGAGACTATAAACCTTAAATTTATGATGACACCAATTTACAGTGCCTTACCCAGTCCATGTGTGAATTAGAAAAAGGTACCCCGTCTGCTTAGTGTAGGAAAGTTCAGCCCCACTCTCAGCTGGTGCCCTTGTACAGGACAAGCTCTTAAATCGAGTGCAGTGGCCCTGGGTTCTGTTATATTTTTAAAATAACAGCTTTAAGTAGACTAGGTCTAGGAGCATAATTGATTTAAGAATAATGATTTGCCAAGTGGATTAGCAAAAGAACAAGATGGCTAGAGTGTTGACAATATTGGCAAGAAGGTTGAGATTAAATAAGTATTTCTAAAACCTAAAATGCAAAATAGCAGGGGATGAGGGAGATGAGACTGGCTAGGAGGAGAGGGGCTCTGTTGTGAAGGAACAATCTTGAGTGCTTGGTAGATGTGGGAAAGTATTGGTGACATCTTGAGCATCGGTGTGTTTTGATTAGATTTTTAACAGGTCGGTCTGAAGATAGGTGCAATTGGGTGCAACTAGAAATAGGAATACCAAAAAGTTGACTTAAATTGTTCAGGTAAGAAAGGCTGAGAATCTGCTCAGTCACATTGCAAGTGTCCATCAGTGAGAAGAGGTCAGATCAGCAGGTTTGTTTAGGAGGCCAAGGTGCTATAATGTAATGATTGCGTGCAAGGACAAAGGAGAATCAGGAGTTTCTGCCTTGCAGAAACTGTACAGATTCAGGAGAAAGATCACAACTATATGGACCAACATGGTTCAAATCTTGTGAACTATTCAGACCATCAGGCTGCAGATCAGATATTTTGGCTTTTATTCAGATGTTTTGGAATCTCATGGACACATTAGGAAAAACTGAATATACACAAAAGCAGTTAATTTTATTTATTTATTATTGAACTATAATTTAGTTACAATGTTGTGTTAATTTCTACTGTTCAGCAAAGTGATTGTTACACATATATATACATTCTTTTTTTTTTATATTCTTTTCCATATGGTTTACCATAGGATACTGAATATATTTCCCTGTGCTATACAGTGGGACCTTATTGTTTATCCATTCTCTCTCTATATAATAGTTTGCATCTGCTAATCTCAACCTCCCAGTCCATCCCTCCCCCAACACCCTCCCTTAGCAACTGCAAGTCTGTTCTGTATCTCTGTGTGTCTGTTTCTGTTTCATAGATAAGTTCATTTGTGTCGTATTTTAGATTCCACATATAAGTGAAATCATACGGTATTTGTCTTTCTCTTTCTGACTTACTTCACTGAGTATGATAATCTCTAGTTATATCCATGTTGCTGCAAATGCCATTATTTCATTCTTTTTTATGGCTGAGTGGTATTCCTTTGTATATAATACCACATCTTCTTTATCCATTCCTCTATCTATGGACATTTAGGTTGCTTCCATGTGTTGACTACTGTGAATAGTGCTGAGAAGCAATTAATTTGAGATTGACTGAAGTGACAAGGCAGCTATACTACAGAGACTGGCTGTTAAAATAACTGATGGCCTCTATTATGCAGGATCCAATATGGATTTAGGATTAAGACCATCCACTTGATGAGAGCAGAATATTGTAAGCATCCTCTGTTACAGAGATTACTGTGAATGTATTCAGAGCTCAGGATAGTTTTTCTAGGAGAAGAGAGTTTTGAAAGTGATTTTGGAGGAGGTATGTGGTAAGGGGGCTCAAGGAATCAGAAGAGGGCTGGGGATTGGAGAACATAGTCAGCGGTGATTTTAGAGAGGTGTCTGAAGCAAAGACATCAACAAATATCAGGTTAGAAATAAATGGTGGAGAAGACAGAGAACAGGTTTGAGAGAGAAGGAATTAGAGAACCTAGAGAACAGAACTGGGGTTATTAATGGGAGAGGATGAAAAGATTGATATAATTTGTAGGCATCATCAGAGAAGTTTATTATCATCAGTAAGGGATTTACAGGAAAGAGCTAAAATAAAGGGCCTATTTCAAGCTACTTGACTGAACATTTGACAGGTATCCATCCTTTCTTCCTGCATAAAATTATTCATGTCTTTACTCGCTCTTTTTTTAAAGTTATTAATAAGAGGAACTCAGGAAAATGAATCTTTTTCATTAAAAAATGCATTCCCTTCTCCTGGAAATTTTGTAAAAATATGGTGCCACACTTTTATATTAGTATAAATTAGGATAACATCAAATTAGAAAAAAACATATTGCAAATGCTTATTAATACATCAAATAGGAAAATATAATAAAAAACATTCTTAGACTTTTCAGAATCTTTCCCTTTGAACTTTTCTTAGAAGTTCTTCAATGATAAGCTATTAGAAAGTACAGTAAAATTAAGAGTTACTTATATGAGGTAAGATATGACTTCGTGTAATAGAATGTTTGGTAATTAGAAGCCATAGTCTTGGGGAAATTGGAGGGAACAGTCTTTTCCTCTGATGAGACCCTCAAAATCACAGTCCTGAGATTTTAACATGATAATTTGGTAGATAATCAGGATGAATTAATGAGTTTGTTATATAAACTGAAGTTATTTGGAAACATGACTGAAAAGGTAATGGAATTTTTGTGGCTGTTATTAATTTACAATTTTTTTATAACAAAAGCTATGGCATAGCATGCAAAGAGACTGTACATAGCCTCGAAATTTCTTCATTCCTTCCATGAGGATAGACCAGTCATAGGAAACAATTAGAGAAGAGCTTTCACTTATGGCTAAACACATGAGTGGGTTTTACAAATACTGGATAAGCAAATTGTTTTTAAGCAAAACTTATGTGAGGGAATTGTTAAGTTTTCTTTTTCAATTTGATTGAATTCTGTTTGATTTTCAATTCTTGATGATTTTCAGATATTCTGGGTTACATGCCAAAATTATTCAAAAATAATTTATGTGGCAAGAATTCTGTGTTGCAAATACACAAATGAATTTACATATAAAAAGAGAAGAATATTTTGGGTACATTTGCTCAGAAACTTAGAAGTTTGGGGTGAGTTGTTTGAATTTATCAGTTTTAAATATTTTTAGAACTCAAAACTCTATGATATGAAAATCTTTGCATTAGGTCTGATGGACACCTTCTTAACATGTTATAGAGCAAAATCAAGAAATATCTTTTACTGAGTTTATAAATGAAGCTCTTGCTAAGTTTAATTATTATGGTCGTACACTTTTCTGCTATGTAATGCAATGTATATAATATTATACAACTTAATATCTAACTTAATAAATTAAGCATATAACTTAATAAATACAAATTAATATTTTGAATAACAGATATTCCCTAAATTCTGTATTAGGTACAAATATTTTCTTTTCTCTTATGGATCAATAGACTCAAATCAATAATTTTAAAGGGAAACCTCTGTTTAAAAGATTTGGCTTTAGAATCATTTATAATTTCAGTATTTGTCTTAAAGTACTGGATAATTTTAAAAATAGCGCAAGAATAGAGCTACTCAGTTATTTTACAGGCTCTCCCTAGCTTCTCTTGAAAGTGATAACAATATTTCTTTATTTTCTTTTTATTTGATATGGGATTGGTGGCTTGCATTGTTTCAGGCAGATTAGATGAACCTATTTGCAGGGCACCTATAGAGACATAGACATAGAGAACAGACATGTGGACACAGTGGGGGAAGGGGAGGGTGGGATGAATTGGGAGATTAGGTTTGACATAAATACGCTACCATGTGTAAAATAGATAGCTAGTGGGAAACTGCTCTATAGCACAGGGAGCTCAGCTCGGTGCTCTGTGACGACCTAGATGGGTGGGATGGAGGCAGGGGTGGGAAGGAGTTCCAAGAAGGAGGGGATATAGGTATGCATATAGCCGATTCACTTCATTTTACAGCAGAAACTAACACAACATTGTAAAGCAATTATACTCCAATTAAAAAAAAAAGATAATGTACTCTGGCTTCTTTCCATATGAAAGAGTATCTATTCATTCCTTCCAACATAACTCACATCATTTATTAACTGTTCATTCTGGCAAGTAATTAGGGAAAATATTTTTCATAAGCTAAAACTCCCTCTCTGTTTCGGCCTTGGCTTTCAGTCTCTCAGTTTGTTACAGCTATGTTGATGTTAAGCACTGCATCTTTTGAATTCTGGGCATTATTTTCAGGTTTACAATATGTAGGAGTAGTCCAAGTTTTTAGAATTTTTAACATTCAAAGTGTGGTAAAGTTTTTAAGGATTGTATTCATTATTATTATATTATGGTTTATATTCTTGCAATGGAAGAAGACCTATTTCCTTTTCCAAAGTGCATTTTGAAATTTATATTGACGGTGATTTAAATCTTTTCAAATCACACAATTCCAAAAGAAGATAACTCTTTTAGATTTTTGTCAATGAATTATCTTCCAAAGGGAGACATGCAAATACAATTTTATATTGATGTTCGTTCTGGAGAATAAATGAGATATAGTATCTAAGAGTTCACCATTTATTTATATTTTATTTCAAATTCAAAGCAATGCCTCATTAGCAAAACAGAATTTCTGCCATTTTCTCAGAGGCTTAAGGGCCTCTTTTTGTGTAAACTAATAAGACTGTTTGCATAAATGCACAAGTGACAAGAATGTTTTGACAGTTTCACAAATGATGTCCTATGACCCTGTCTATTTCTCTTTCCTCTAGTTAACTTCTCCCACTGCCTCTGAGCAGCTTGCCTATAAACCACCTGCTTTCTCCTTTGTTTCTCCAACTAATTAGAAAACACCACCTGTCCCAGTCGACCTAGCCGGAGCCTCTGTCCTGGAGGAGTTCCACCCGAGGAGGCTGGATGTCAGTGGGGCCCTGGTGGAAGAAACAGCCATGTACTTTCAAACTTCCGCTCATTCTGCACCCTTTTTTGCACCGAAGGGCACGTCCTCGACGTCACAGTTCCCCCATCCCGCTCAATTATCAGGTTCTCACTCATCCAGTCCAAGTGCAGTCCAGCAAAAACCTGGCCTGACGTCTGAAGTCCTCAAGAAGACTGTCGCCTCGCATGTCCTTAGTCCCAGAGAAAGTCCGAGAACCTCTTCTCCTTCGCTGCCCTCCGGTGCTTCTCTGAAGTCGAATTCAGCCTCCTACATCCCGGTCCGCATCGTCACGCACTCACTCTCTCCGAGTCCCAAACCCTTCCCCTCCCCTTTGCACGGCTCTTCTTCCACTGTCTGTAGCCAAGTGTCATCCAGCGGGAACTTCTCAACGTCAGGGGTGAAATCCCCAGTGCCTTCCCGGCTTTCCCTCCTCACTGCCATCCTCAAGTCCAACCCTTCTCACCAAAGACCCCTTTCCCCGGCATCCTGTCCCACCTTCTCTCTCAACTCCCTGGCTTCTTCCAGCCTCACACTCGATCAAAAAATTAAACAAACCTCTCCTACGCCTAAAAAATCCCTCTCAAGTTGCTCCCTGCGAGCGGCGTCTCCAGAGCAAAGGGAAAACCAGGTTTCTGATCTCAGCCAGCAATCCTTTCCCTTCCCTTTTTCCACTAAAGCTGCTCCCCTTCCTCTGGCGTCCTCCCTTTCTCCCCCGAAACAGGGCAGTAGCAGCCTTGCTTCTTTGAATGTAGAGAAAACGCCATCCCCCACTTCTTTAAAGAGCAGCCCAATGATTTCCCAGCTGCAAAGCAGTACCTCCAGTTCTACAGGTCTGCCTCCTGTCCCTCCAAGCTTTTCTCCTTTGTTTTCCAAGGGCAGACAGGATGCTGACCTCAGGGGCCCAGGAAAGCCCAGGGATATTTCCCCACATCCTTCTACGTTAGCCTCGTCGGCGTCGTCTTCGGTGTCTCCTCCCACTAACCCAAGAGCCAGGCTCCCCTCTCCAGAGAAATGCTACCATCCTTCCCCAGCTCTTTCAAACCTGATAAACAGATCCAAGAGAGCATCAGCACCTCTCTCTGGCCCGGGGCAGACACCTTTAGCTCCTCCCCCACACCCTGTCTCCAGCGCTGGCTCTGCCTCTCTTCCCCAACTGGGGTGCTCCGCTCTACCTCGTGCTAATCCGCCCACCGAGGTGCGCCACCTCAGTCCCTCAGCGCTGCACCCAAATCTTACCCTGCCTTCAAGACTTGGGAAATCCGAAAGCTCCATATCTGACCACAGGTCGTCTGTTTCATCCCCATCACCTCCCATCTCTCTAACAAGAACCAACGAGCTGATTTCACCTTGTGCATTGTCCATGTCAACAGGCCCTGAAAATAAGAAACACAAGGTATTTTTTTTTTTTTTTTTTTTTTTGCAGGTTGCATGTTACATGTTTTTTTTGTA